>NC_057808.1:276564868-276824451 GCF_018294505.1 Triticum aestivum
TTGGGCCTATTGGGGCTTAGTGGAGAAGAGGAGGGGTGGCTAGGGCTGGCCGCGCCCCCTTCCCCTCTAGTCCGAATTGGACAAGCAGGGGGGGCGGCGCCCCCTTTCCTTCCCCCTCTCTCCTTCCCTTCATTCCCCCCTCCTACTCCAACTAGGAAAAGAGGGAGTCCTCCTCCCGATGGGAGCATGACTCCTCCCTGGCGCGCCCTCCTCCTGGCCGGCCGCCTCCTCCCCTTGCTCCTTTATATACGGGGGCAGGGGGCACCTCTAGACACACAAGTTGATCTGTTGATCTATTCCAGCCGTGTCCGGTGCCCTCCTCCACCATATTCCACCTCGGTCATATCGTAGCGCCGCTTAGGCGAAGCCCTGCATTGGTAGCAACATCATCACCGTCACCATGCCGTCGTGCTGACGGAACTCTCTCGTGGAGCTCTGCTGGATCAGAGTTCGCGGGACGTCATCGAGCTGAACATGTGCCGAACTCGGAGGTGTCGGACGTTCGGTACTTGGATCGGTTGGATCATGAAGACGTACGACTACATCAACCGCGTTGTGCTAACACTTCCGCTTTCGGTCTACGATGGTACGTGGACAACACTCTCCCCTCTTGTTGCTATGCATTACCATGATCCTGTGTGTGCGTAGGATTTTTTTTTGAAATTACTACGTTCCCCAACAGTGGCATCAGAGCCAGGTTTTAAGCGTAGATGTTATATGCACAAGTAGAACACAAGTGAGTTGTGGGCGATACAAGTCATACTGCTTACCAGCATGTCATACTTTGGTTCGGCGGTATTGTTGGATGAAGCGGCCCGGACCGACATTACGCGTACGCTTACGCGAGACTGGTTCTACCGACGTGCTTTGCACACAGGTGGCTGGCGGGTGTCAGTTTCTCCAACTTTAGTTGAACCGAGTGTGGCTACGCTCGGTCCTTGAGAAGCTTAAAACATCACTAACTTGACGAACTGTCGTTGTGGTTTTGATGCGTAGGTAAGAACGGTTCTTGCTCAGCCCGTAGCAGCCACGTAAAACTTGCAACAACAAAGTAGAGGACGTCTAACTTGTTTTTTCAGGGCATGTTGTGATGTGATATGGTCAAGGCATGATGCTAAATTTTATTGTATGAGATGATCATGTTTTGTAACCAAGTTATCGGCAACTGGCAGGAGCCATATGGTTGTCGCTTTATTGTATGCAATGCACTCGCCCTGTAATGCTTTACTTTATCACTAAGCGGTAGCGATAGTCGTGGAAGCATAAGTTGGCAAGACGACAACGATGCTACGATGAAGATCAAGGTGTCGCACCGGTGACGATGGTGATCATGACTGTGCTTCGGAGATGCAAATCACAAAGCACAAGATGATGATGGCCATATCATATCACTTATATTGATTGCATGTGATGTTTATCTTTTATGCATCTTATCTTGCTTTGATTGACGGTAGCATTATAAGATGATCTCTCACTAATTTCAAGGTATAAGTGTTCTCCCTGAGTATGCACCGTTGCGAAAGTTCTTCGTGCTGAGACACCACGTGATGATGGGGTGTGATAGGCTCTACGTTCAAATACAATGGGTGCAAAACAGTTGCACACACGGAATACTCAGGTTAAACTTGACGAGCCTAGCATATGCAGATATGGCCTCGGAACACTGAGACCGAAAGGTCGAGCGTGAATCATATAGTAGATATGATCAACATAGTGATGTTCACCATTGAAAACTACTCCATCTCACGTGATGATCGGACATGTTTAGTTGATTTGGATCACGTGATCACTTAGTACCTGATAGTATTTTGCTTGTCTATGTTTATTGTAGATAGATGGCCCGTGTTGTTGTTCCGTTGAATTTTAATGTGTTCCTTGAGAAAGCAAAGTTGAAAGATGATGGTAGCAATTACACGGACTAGGTCCATAACTTGAGGATTATCCTCATTGCTGCATAGAAGAATGACGTCCTGGAAGCACCGCTAGGTGCCAGACCTGCTGCAGGAGCAACACCAGATGTTATGAATGTCTGGCAGAGCAAAGCTGATGACTACTCAATAGTTCAGTGTGCCATGCTTTACGGCTTAGAACCGGGACTTCAACGACGTTCTGAATGTCATGGAGCATATGAGATGTTCCTGGAGTTGAAGTTAATATTTCAAGCAAATGCCCGAATTGAGAGATATGAAGTCTCCAATAAGTTCTACAGCTGCAAGATGGAGGAGAATAGTTCTGTCAGTGAGCATATACTCAGAATGTCTGGGTATAATAATCACTTGATTCAACTGGGAGTTAATCTTCTGGATGATAGCGTCATTCACAAAATTCTTCAATCACTGCCACCAAGCTACAAGAGCTTCGTGATGAACTATAACATGCAAGGGATGAATAAGACGATTCCCGAGCTCTTCGCAATGCTAAAGGCTGCGGAGGTAGAAATCAAAAAGGAGCATCAAGTGTTGATGGTCAACAAGACCACCAGTTTCAAGAAAAAAGGCAAAGGGAAGAAGAAGGGGAACTTCAAGAAGAACAGCAAGCAAGTTGCTGCTCAGGAGAAGAAACCCAAGTCTGGACCTAAGCCTGAGACTGAGTGCTTCTACTGCAAACAGACTGGTCGCTGGAAGCGGAACTGCCCCAAGTATTTGGCGGATAAGAAGGATGTCAAGGTGAACAAAGGTATATGTGATATACATGTTATTGATGTGTACCTTACTAATGCTCACAGTAGCACCTGGGTATTTGATATTGGTTCTGTTGCTAATATTTGCAACTCGAAACAGGGACTACGGATTAAGCGAAGATTGGCTAAGGACGAGGTGATGATGCACGTGGGAAATGATTCCAAAGTCGATGTGATCGCGGTCGGCACGCTACCTCTACATCTACCTTCGGTATTAGTTTTAGACCTGAATAATTGTTATTTGGTGCCAGCGTTAAGCATGAACATTATATCTGGATCTTGTTTGATGCGAGACGGTTATTCATTTAAATAAGAGAATAATGGTTGTTCTATTTATATGAGTAATATCTTTTATGGTCATGCACCCTTGAAGAGTGGTCTATTTTTTTTGAATCTCGATAGTAGTGATACACATATTCATAATATTTAAACCAAAAGATGCAGAGTTGATAATGATAGTGCAACTTATTTGTGGAACTGCCGTTTATGTCATATTGGTGTAAAGCGCATGAAGAAACTCCATACTGATGGACTTTTGGAACCACTTGATTATGAATCACTTGGTAATTGCGAACCGTGCCTCATGGGCAAGATGACTAAAACGCCGTTCTCCGGAACTATGGAGCGAGCAACAGATTTGTTGGAAATCATACATATAGATGTATGTGGTCCGATGAATGTTGAGGCTCGCGGCGGGTATCGTTATTTTCTCACCTTCACAGATGATTTAAGCAGATATGGGTATATCTAGTTAATGAAACATAAGTTCGAAACATTTGAAAAGTTCAAAGAATTTTAGAGTGAAGTGGAAAATCATCGTAACAAGAAAATAAAGTTTCTACGATATGATCGTGGAGGAGAATATTTGAGTTATGAGTTTGGTCTACATTTGAAACAATGCGGAATAGTTTCGCAACTCACGCCACCCGGAACACCACAGCGTAATGGTGTCTCCGAACGTCGTAATCGTACTTTACTAGATATGGTGCGATCTATGATGTCTCTTACTTACCGCTATCATTTTGGGGTTATGCTTTATAGACGGCTCCATTCACATTAAATAGGGCACCATCGAAATCCGTTGAGATGACGCCTTATGAACTGTGGTTTGGGAAGAAACCGAAGTTGTCGTTTCTTAAAGTTTGGGGCTGCGATGCTTATATGAAAAAGCTTCAACCTGATAAGCTCGAACCCAAATCGGAGAAATGTGTCTTCATAGGATACCCAAAGGAAACTGTTGGGTACACCTTCTATCACAGATCTGAAGGCAAGACTTTTGTTGCTAAATTTGGATCCTTTCTAGAGAAGTAGTTTCGCTCGAAAGAAGTGAGTTGGAGGAAAGTAGAACTTGATGAGGTAACTGTACCTGCTCCCTTATTGGAAAGTAGTTCATCACAGAAACCGGTTCCTGTGACACCTACACCAATTAGTGAGGAAGTTAATGATATTGATCATGAAGCTTCAGATCAAGTTACTACTGAACCTCGTAGGTCAACCAGAGTAAGATCCGCACCAGAGTGGTACGGTAATCTTGTTCTGGAGGTTATGTTACTAGACCATGACGAACCTACGAACTATGAAGAAGCGATGGTAAGCCCAGATTCCGCGAAATGACTTGAGGCCATGAAATCTGAGATGGGATCCATGTATTAGAACAAAGTGTGGACTTTGGTTGACTTGCCCAATGGTCGCCAAGCCATTGCGAATAAATGGATCTTCAAGAAGAAGACTAACGCTGACGGTAATGTTACTGTCTACAAAGCTCGACTTGTTGCAAAAGGTTTTCGACAAGTTCAAGGGATTGACTACGATGAGACTTTCTCACCCGTAGCAATGCTTAAGTCTGTCCGAATCATGTTAGCAATTGCCACATTTTATGATTATGAAATTTGGCAAATGGATGTCAAAACTGCATTCCTGAATGGATTTCTGGAAGAAGAGTTGTATATGATGCAACCGGAAGGTTTTGTCGATCCAAAGGGAGCTAACAAAGTGTGCAAGATCCAGGGATCCATTTATGGACTGGTGCAAGCCTCTCGGAGTTGGAATAAACATTTCGATAGTATAATCAAAGCATATGGTTTTATACAGACATTTGGAGAAGCCTGTATTTACAAGAAAGTGAGTGGCAGCTCTGTAGCATTTCTAATATTATATGTGGATGACATATTGTTGATTGGAAATGATATAGAATTTCTGGATAGCATAAAAGGATATTTGAATAAGAGTTTTTCAATGAAGGACCTCGGTGAAGCTGCTTATATATTAGGCATCAAGATCTATAGAGATAGATCAAGACGCTTAATTGGACTTTCACAAAGCACATACCTTGACAAAGTTCTGAAGAAGTTCAAAATGGATCAAGCAAAGAAAGGGTTCTTGCCTGTGTTACAAGGTGTGAAGTTGAGTCAGACTCAATGCCCGACCACTACGGAAGATAGAGAGAAAATGAAAGATGTTCCCTATGCTTCAGCCATAGGCTCTATCATGTATGCAATGCTGTGTACCAGACCTGATGTGTGCCTTGCTATAAGTTTAGCAGGGAGGTACAAAGTAATCCAGGAGTGGATCACTGGACAGCGGTCAAGAACATCCTGAAATACCTGAAAAGGACTAAGGATATGTTTCTCGTTTATGGAGGTGACAAAGAGCTAGTTGTAAAAGGTTACGTCGATGCAAGCTTTGACACTGATCCAGACGATCCTAAATCGCAAACCGGATACGTGTTTACATTGAATGGTGGAGCTGTCAGTTGGTGCAGTTCTAAACAAAGCGTTGTGGCGGGATCTACGTGTGAAGCGGAGTACATAGCTGCTTCAAAAGCAGCAAATGAAGGAGTCTGGATGAAGGAGTTCATATCCGATCTAGGTGTCATACCTAGTGCATCGGGTCCAATGAAAATCTTTTGTGACAATACTGGTGCAATTGCCCTGGCAAAGGAATCCAGATTTCACAAGAGAACCAAGCACATCAAGAGATGCTTCAACTCCATCCGGGATCAAGTCCAGGTGGGAGACATAGAAATTTGCAAGATACATACGGATCTGAATGTTGCAGACCCGTTGACTAAGCCTCTTCCACGAGCAAAACATGATCAACACCAAGGCTCCATGGGTGTTAGAATCATTACTATGTAATCTAGATTATTGACTCTAGTGCAAGTGGGAGACTGAAGGAAATATGCCCTAGAGGCAATAATAAAGTTATTATTTATTTCCTTATATCATGATAAATGTTTATTATTCATGCTAGAATTGTATTAACCGGAAACATAATACTTGTGTGAATACATAGACAAACAAAGTGTCACTAGTATGCCTCTACTTGACTAGCTCGTTGGTCAAAGATGGTTATGTTTACTAGCCATAGACATGAGTTGTCATTTGATTAACGGGATCACATCATTAGGAGAATGATGTGATTGACTTGACCCATTCCGTTAGCTTAGCAATTGATCATTAGTATTCTGTTATTGCTTTCTTCATGACTTATACATGTTCCTATGACTATGAGATTATGCAACTCCAGTTTACCGGAGGAACACTTTGTGTGGTACCAAATGTCACAACGTAACTGGGTGATTATAAAGGTGCTCTACAGGTGTCTCCAAAGGTACTTGTTGGGTTGGCGTATTTTGAGATTAGGATTTGTCACTCCGATTGTTGGAGAGGTATCTCTGGGCCCTCTCGGTAATGCACATCACTATAAGCCTTGCAAGCATTGTGACTAATAAGTTAGTTGCGGGATGATGTATTACGAAATGAGGAAAGAGACTTGCCGGTAACGAGATTGAACTCGGTATTGAGATACCGACGATCGAATCTCGGGCAAGTAACATACCAAAGACAAAGGGAACAACGTATGTTGTTATGCGGTTTGACCGATAAAGATCTTAATAGAATATGTAGGAGCCAATATGAGCATCCAGGTTCCGCTATTGGTTATTGACCGGAGACGTGTCTTGGTCATGTCTACATAGTTCTCGAACCCGTAGGGTCCGCACGCTTAAAGTTAGATGACGATCGGTATTATGAGTTTTGTGTTTTGATGTACCGAAGGTAGTTTGGAGTCCCGGATATGATCATGGACATGACGAGGAGTCTCGAAATGGTCGAGACATAAAGATTGATATATTGGAAGCCTATATTTGGATGTCCGAAGTGTTCCGGGTGAAATCGGGATTTTACTAGAGTACCGGGGGTTACCGGAACCCCCCCGGGAAAGTATTGGGCCTATTGGGCCTTAGTGGAGAAGAGGAGGGGCGGCTAGGACTGGCCGTGCGCCCCCTCCCCCTCTAGTCCGAATTGGACAAGGAGGGGGGGTGGCGCCCCCTTTCCTTCCCCCTCTCTCCTTCCCTTCCTTCCCCCCTCCTACTGCAACTAGGAAAAGAGGGAGTCCTACTCCCGGTGGGAGTAGGACTCCTCCCTGGCGCGCCCTCCTCCTGGCCGGCCGCCTCCTCCCCTTGCTCCTTTATATACGGGGGCAGGGGCCACCTCTAGACACACAAGTTGATCTGTTGATCTATTCCAGCCGTGTGCGGTGCCCCCCTCCACCATATTCCACCTCGGTCATATCGTAGCGGTGCTTAGGCGAAGCCCTGCGTCGGTAGCAACATCATCACCGTCACCACGCCGTCGTGCTGACGAAACTCTCTCGTGAAGCTCTGCTGGATCGGAGTTCGTGGGGCGTCATCAAGCTGAACGTGTGTGAAACTCGGAGGTTCCGTACGTTCGGTACTTGGATCGGTCGGATCGTGAAGACGTACGACTACATCAACCGCATTGTGCTAACGCTTCCACTTTCGGTCTACGAGGGTACGTGGACAACACTCTCCCCTCTCGTTGCTATGCATCACCATGATCCTATGTGTGCGTAGGATTTTTTTTTGAAATTACTATGTTCCCCAACAATTCGCTCCGCCTTCTTTATCCAGCCCTGGTCGAAGATAGGTTTATCAGTACATCGCTATGGGATAATCAACCAAGTTGCATTCAGAAATTGGGTGCTTACCGAGGTATCCGGATGGTTGCAGTCGAGGCCGATGTCCTCGGTTGTATCTGGCCACTACTTTCGAGTCTTGAAAAATAGTTTCCACATCCCTCTGTGCGTTGTGTCGAAGAATTGCTGAAGGGTCCGCGGTCCTTCCGGATTGAACTCCCACATGCGGAGAGGCCGTCGCTGGCACGGGAGGATCCGGCAGACAAGCATCACCTGGATCACATTAGTGAGGCCGGTGTCCTTTTCGAGGATGCTCTGGATACGACTTTGCAGCATCTGCACTTCATCAGTTGATCCCCAGTCTAGCCCCTTATTAATCCACGATGCAAGCCGTAATGGAGGGCCAGATAGGAACGCAGGCGTGGCTGCCCATTTGGCCGCAGGGTTCGGTGATATAGAACCACTCCCGCTGCCATAAGTTGTAGGTTTCCGTGAAGGTGCCTTTTGGCCAAATAGTATTGGCGAGCTTTCTCACCATAGCACCGCCGCACTCTGCCTACTCCCCGTTGACTACCTTCGGGTTCACATTGGAAGTCTTGAGCCATAGGC
Source organism: Triticum aestivum (assembly GCF_018294505.1). Lineage (NCBI taxonomy): Eukaryota > Viridiplantae > Streptophyta > Magnoliopsida > Poales > Poaceae > Triticum > Triticum aestivum. The sequence goes on from NC_057808.1 coordinate 276,573,096, forward strand.
CAAAGTGTGGGAGAATGCGGAGAAAAGCCTCACACATGACGATAAACGCCGAGATGTGAAGAAAGGAGTCCAGAGCTAGGTCGTGAAAATCTAGCCCATAATAAAACATGAGGCCACGAATGAAGGGATGGAGAGCGAACCCTAGCCCGCGGAGGAAGTGAGAGATGAATACAACCCTCTCACCGGATGTTGGTGTAGGGATAACCTGCCCCTTAGCAGGGAGCCTGTGGGGGATTTCCGCAGTCAGGTACCTCGCCTCCCGGAGCTTCGCGATATCCTCCTCGGTGACCCAGGAGGCCACCCACCTGCCTTGGGAGCTAGATCCGGACATAGCTAGGAGGCTTGGTAGCAATGAAAGAAATTGAGACCTGGGCGCTGGAGCTTGAGGTTGGAAAGGCTAAGGAAGAGGAAGACGTGGGGGAGAAAGACGGGTCTGTACCCCTTTATAAAAGCAATGAATATCGAACGCCTCCTCACGGGCCTTAAAGCTCGCCTATTCCCAAGGGATCATGCAAATGACACGGTTGGATTACCCACTCCCACATTGATAAGAATCACGTGATAAGGGGGCGCGATCTCTGCTTTGACAAGATGTGCCAATAAATACCGCATCTCATAACGTGAAGCGGGAGGCTGCAAGACGGTTCGAAATAATCACCAGGCAGGGATGTAACGTCTCGCCACAAAAGTTGTCAGTAGATGGGACTTGTTAAATATCATACCCTGTTGTGGTTGTGTGTGGTGTCTGTTTCGCAGAGCCAGACACGTTCTCTGTGTTCGAGGACTACTTTGAAGTATTCGGAGGAGGAACCCGCCTTGCAATGCCGAAGACAATCTGCGTGCCGGACACATCGTCATTGAAGCCTGGTTCACGGGCTACTGAGGGAGTCCTGGATTAAGGGGTCCTCGGGCGTCCGGGCTATGTGATGTGGGCCGGACTAATGGGCCATGAAGATACAAGACAGAAGACTTCCTCCCGTGTCTGGATGGGACTCTCCTTTGTGTGGAAGGCAAGCTTGGCGTTCAGATATGAAAATTCCTTCCTCTGTAAACCGACTCTGTACAACCCTAGGTCCCTCTGGTGTCTATATAAACCGGAGGGTTTAGTCCGTAGAGGCCATCATAATCATACAGGCTAGACATCTAGGGTTTAGCCATTACGATCTTGAGGTAGATCAACTCTTGTAAAACCCCATATTCATCCAAGATAATCAAGCAGGAAGTAGGGTATTACCTCCATTAAGAGGGCCCGAACTTGGGTAAACATCGTGTCCCTGTCTCCTGTTACCTTCGATCCTTAGACACACAGTTCGGGAAGCCCTACCCGAGATCTGCCGGTTTTGACACCGACACCTAGTACCGGCAAGAAGGCTAAGGCCGAAGCTCCCGGCAAGGAAGTTGTTGCGTGCACTGATTGTCGGGAGGCTGCGGCTACCGAGAAGGCTGGGAAAGGTGATGGGCCGTACTCCAAGATTCATCGGACCAAGGGCCACGATCTCCAGGAGTGTCATCAGGTTGAACAACTCATCAAAGAAGTAGAGGGATGATTATGAGAAGCGTGATAAGGAAAAAGGTCAGGATGGTGCTGCCGGGAAGGGCCGAGGCGGTGAAGCAAATCGCCCTGGCAAGGCTCCTCGGAACCAAGGAAAACCCGCCAGGGGCCGTCAGAAGGAAGATTGCAATGGTGAAAGTGATGGAGGGGATGAAGAGGAAACCAGTGAGCAGGAATTCTAGAAGGCCACTGACACCCTGTGCATTGACGGGGGTGCATCTCTGCACTCCTCTCACCGCCAACTTAAACAGTGGGCGCGTGAAGTTAATGCCGTGGAGCCAGCGGCAGATTCTCGGAAGACGCTCAAATGGTCACGCACGCCCATCATCTTTGACGAAGAGGACCACCCTAACCACACCACCTCGGCAGGGTGCTTGCCGTTGTTGGTCTCACCAACAATCCGCAACCTCAAAGTCATAAAGATGTTGGTTGACGGCGGGGCCAGGTTGAATCTGGTTTCCCCAAAGGTCATCCGCAAACTTAAGATAGCAGAGGAAGAGCTCAAGGTCACATGCACGTTTCAAGGGATCAACCCTGGAAGGAGTCGTCCTAAGGGAAAGATCCTGTTGCCAGTGACATTCGGGGGAGAGTTGAATTACCGGACTGAGAAGGTTGTGTTTGATGTGGTCGACCTCCCCCTGCCGTACAACGGAATCCTTGGACGCCCAGCTCTGGCCAAATTCATGGCAGCATCCCGCTGTGCCTACAATACCATGAAGATGCTAGGGCCGGTGGGCATCATTTCCATTCCGTCAGATGAGAAGGACACAATCATTTGCATGGATAAGATGTACCGGGACGCAGTCGCAGCAGAGACCGTTGAAGCCGCAATTCCCACCAAGGAAAGCAGGGGAAAGAAGAAGGCTAGCAAGGACGCCAGCAAGGAATTCGGGAAGCGTACCTCCTCGGAGTATGCTGCGCCTATTGATGAATTGCCGGAGATTTCCAATAGCAAGAGGTCCAAGGCTGCTGCACCCCATGTGAAAAAGGTCCCGGCTGGGCTGGCTGGCGCTGATGGTACTTTTACTATCAGTGCCACCCTCGATGAGAAATAGGAAAGCACGCTTGTTGCCTTCCTATGGGCGAATATCGATGTGTTTGCCTGGCAACCATCTGATATCCCTGGTGTTCCCAGGAAGGTAATCGAGCACCACCTTGCTATCTGCCCACATGGCCGGCCCGTCAAGCAGAAGGTCCGAAAGCAAGCCTTGGAGCGGCAGCACTTCATTGCCGAGGAAATCAAGAAACTTGAGGCGGCTGGTTTGGTCAGAGGAGTACTACATCCAACATGGTTAGCAAACCCAATGGTCGTGCGCAAGGCTAATGTGAAATGGACGCTTTCCATAGATTTCATGGATCTGAACAAGGCATGCCTGAAGGACCCATTCCCCTTGCCGCGCATCAACCAGATTGTGGATTCCACTTCCAGGTGTGATTTGCTCTCCTTTCTGGATGCATACTCTGGATACCACCAAATCTTTATGTCCAAGGAAGACGAAGAAAATACCTCATTCATCACCCCATGTGGCACATACGGCTTCGTGCGAATGCCTTTCGGGTTGAAGAGCGCCGGCTCCACTTTTGCAAGGGCAGTCTAGATTGGTTTTGAATCACAGTTGCACATGAACATTGAAGCTTATATGGATGATATTGTGGTCAATGCCAAGGACAGATCAACCCTCATCCAGGACTTAGAAGAGATGTTTGCTAATCTGCGCAAGATCAACTTGGAGCTGAACCTGAAGAAGTGTGTGTTTGGCGTTCCCTCCGGCAAGCTACTTCGCTTCTCTGTGTCCCATCGTGGGATAGAGTCCAACCCCGATAAGATCAAGTCTATCGAGTAGATTCAGGCACCTAAGACAGTTAAGGATGTGAGGCGTTTGATAGGGTGCATTGCCGCACTTAGCAGGTTCATCTCCAAGTCTGCCGAGCACGCCTTGCCATTCTTCAAATTTTTTGAAGAAGGCAGGACCCGTGAAGTGGACTCCAGAAGTAGACGCAACAGTGCAAGATTTGAAGACCTACTTGTCTTCTGTGCCCACTTTGGTTGCTCCCAAACCACAAGAGCCATTGCTGCTATACCCGGCGGCACCTAATCAAGTGGTTAGTGCAGCACTAGTGGCGCAGCGGGAAGTGGAGGAAGCAGTAACCTCAGCCAGTGTCCCTTCCGGGGGAGAGAGTGAGCACAACCAGGCAAGGCCAGACATGGATCAAGATAGAGAAGAGCACGACAGCGGAGACAACCCCAAGGACGCAGCAAGGAAGAAAGTGACGCAACGCCCAGTATACTTTTTTTGTTTGGGAACTGTGGGGCAAACCCCCCATAGCATGGCAAAACTTTATTGATAGAAAAAGAGAAACAATTACAACAAGCTGATTACGAGAGGTAACCCAAAAAAGAAACTAATCTAAAAAGAAAAGAGATGCCTTACAACACTAATCCTTAAGGGGGGAGGTATGAAATCCACTTGAGGAGGTCATCCTTGTAGGCAGATTTTATCCTATACTGCAAAAGAGTAATATCATGCCTAAAGGCACCTCTCCACATATTGAAGCTGGCCCTCTCATTTCTGAAAACTTTGGCATTTCTAATGATCCAGGTATTTCAACAGGCAGTGAACACCACTTCAGTAAAAAAGGCTTATCAAAATTTCTCCTAGCATGTATGACCAAATCAGTCATTGAGTCTCCAGAAGCCCATTCAATCTACAGATAATTCCAAACTCTTACACTGAAGTTGCAGTTGAAGAAAAGATGATCCCTAGTTTCTCGAGCCTGCAAGGGGCAGAGTCTACAATGAAATCCATCCTCCAAGTGCCAATGCCTTCTTTCCACCATACCCTTTGTATTCAGTCTGTCCATAATAAGCATCTAGGCAAAAGCCTTAATCTTCATAGAACAAGAAGATTTCCAAATCCAACATGTCAAAGGATTAAAAGATTCAGACACAAAAGTGTGAGAGTAAAATATCTTGGGCCTGTACTGCTTCGAGGAGGCTTGCCAAAACCACACATCTTTAGTGCCAGTTGTTCTGTTGTGAGACCCCATCAGAGATTGAATCAAACTCAATTCCTCAAAAGCTTGAGCAGACAGGGGAAGGTGGAAATGCTGAACGATGTCCTGAGAGTTAAAGATCTCTGTTGGATCACGGGTTCCGGCAAAACCCTTAAGGTTCGAACTCTGGGGTGCGCGCGAAGTTCTTTCCCTCCTACCGATCCGCGTCCTAACTAGCTAAGATCTCAAGAACGAGCTCGACGAACTCACAATCACAAAATACACGAGATTTATACTGGTTCGGGCCACCGTTGTGGTGTAATACCCTACTCTAGTGTGGTGGTGGTGGATTGCCTCTTGGGCTGATGATGAACAGTACAAGGGGAAGAATAGCCTCCTGAGGTTGAGGTGTTCTTGTGCTCAGTGAGCTTGTGGGTGCGAGGATGGAAGATGGAATCGATGGATCCCATCCCCCTACTATGGTGGCTAGTTCTACTTATATAGGTCGTGGTCTTCTTCCCAAATCTTGAGTGGGAAGGGATCCCACAACGGCCAGATTTGAAGGGGAACATCTAGTACAGCTTATCCTGACAAAAGTGGTCTTCACCTGCAAAGGCTGTGGTGGTGACGCCGCCTTGGGCTCCATGGTGACCTCCGTCTTGCCGTCCTGCTGGTCTTGGTCTCGTTGCACCGATATGGAAACCTTTGCTTGATGTCTCGGTACTCCGCGCCTGCGCTTGCTCCCTTAGCACCAAAGGGGAAACAAGGACACTGCGCGGGCTGGCGCCCGCCTGGCCTCGGTCCTCATGGCTCACGTCACGAGAACCTCGTGAGGTTTGCCTTGCCTTGATCTCTCTGCTCCTCACGAGCCAACCTGGCGAGGCCGCTCCTGAGGAGGTCTTGTGCCGTCCGCCTCGCGAGGCTTGGCCCCTCGCGAGGGTCTTGTATGCCTTGTTGATGAAGATGGGCCATACAGGCCTGCTAGCACAGCCACGCCGTGGGCCGCAGGCAGGCAAGTCAGGGGACCCCCGTTCCCAGAACGCCGACAGTAGCCCCCGGGCCCAAGGCGCGCTCGGGCATGGCTTCGAGGTGAAGCCGAAGGTCAAGCACGGAGCGCCGCGGGCCCCAAAAGCTTGCGGCCTTGGTTGACGTGTGGCGATTGATTGGATGTGGGCTGAAGGAGTCCTGGACTAAGGGGTCCTCGTGCGTCCGGCCTGTTATCCTTGTGCCGGACTGATGGGCTGGGAAGACATGAAGACCGAAGACTATACCCGTGTATGGAGTGGACTCTCCTTGGCGTGGAGGGCAAGCTTGGAGACCAACTATGAAGATTCCTTCCTATGTAACCGACTCTATGTAACCCTAGATCCCTCCGGTGTCTATATAAACTGGAGGGCGTAGTCTGGATAGGACACATTCATTACCATAGTCATACGGGCTAGACTTCTAGGGTTTAGCCATTACGATCCCGTGGTAGATCAACTCTTGTAATACTCATAGTCATAAAGATCAATCAAGCAGGAAGTAGGGTATTACCTCCATAGAGAGGGCCCGAACCTGGGTAAACATCGTGTCCCCCGTCTCCTGTTACCATCGATCCTAGACGCACAGTTCGGGACCCCCTACCCAAGATCCGCCGGTTTTGACACCGACATGGGCGTCTTCGCTTCCCCACGCTGCCTCGGCAACTGCCCGACGTGACAAGTCCCTGCGACATGCAAGGGAAACCATCATTACCTGTGATCGTGGGAGGCGCTGGTTGGCCTTCTTCCGCTATAAATGGGGACGGGGCGGAGCCCCCGCCGCCCATCTCTCCTCAGCTCGCTTGCTTCTTCCTTCTTGCTCCATCACCAGTAACCATTCCCATGGCGCCAATCCGAAGGTTCTCCACCGAGGAGAAAGGAAAGGAACCCCGCGACGAGCCGGGGCTGCTTCCGCCGAATAAGAGGTCGGTTCACCGCCGCGACGCAGCGGTGGTGCAGGTGGTGACGAGGCCTTGGTGCGAGCGGCCTCCTCCTGGATATCCGCTGCCCCTGTACGCCCAAGCCAGGGGCTCAGGAGGAAGGAACGACGGGCATCGATGCACGCACCGCGGCCAAGTTCGACGTGCCGTGGTGACGCACGCCGTCGCTCCTAGAGTCCATGCGGCGGACTCTTCGCACGAGCTCGTGCTGTGGGCGGCAATGCCCCCAAGCTCTTGGATCCGCTTCCCGCGGTTCTTCTCCAACGTGATGCCACCGAGGAGACCCCTCAAGCACTGCTTGCAGCATGCTGACTGCGACGCTCCGGCGACCGGAGCAGAGGTTGAAGCGGTCGCCCCCGGCAAGATCTTCATGACCCGCGGCTAGGGCGAGGTCGCGCAGGTTTGCCGTGCGGAGGGCGCCCTCGTGATCCTCTTCAAGTATGACGACGCTTCCACGCTGTTCTTCAAGGTCTTCGATGCAAAGGGCCACCGCTTGGAGTGTTGCCCTAGAGGGGAGCGCCAGGATGACGCGCGCTCCGCTCGCGGCTACTCCAGCAGCAGCGACTCTTGGGAGTCTAGCAGTTCTCCCAAGCTCTATGAGACTCCGGAGACGAGCGACGACAGCTACGTGCCCCTGAGCTCCCGCCGCGCCCGGAGCAGGGCTGCGGCGTCCAGCCGCCGCTGATCTGGATGGGGCTGGCGCCGGCCTCCCGCGGCCCACTGTTGATGATGGCGTCCGCCACGGAGGCGTGTAGGTAGGATTCTCCTAGGTTCTCGTCTTTTGTTCCCTGCGAGGAATCAAGAAGTACCCCGTGGGGGCGTGTAAAGGGTCTGTGATGTATTTTTTGATATTATCCTTGTTATAAAAATTTGCGAACGCATATCCTGTTCAGGCTCGGTCTCCCCTTTCCAACCTCGCAACGGCTTGTTGCTCTACGCTGACAGGTTCCGGTCCCCAGGCAGGCTGCAGCCGTCGCTGGTATGCCAGGTCGCGTGCCGTGGTCAAGCGGCCCGAAGTCCAGTAAGAGCCCCTGAGGCGCGATGCTAAGGAGGTCCCCTTTAGTGCTCAAGCAGCCATGGTAAGGCAAGAAAGGGAGGCGACGTGGCTGCAACAGGGCTGCGGCGAGCGTGACCCTCAGGCTCCAACAATCAGCCAATCTGGGCGCGAGACTTATCTTGGCGGTTTTGGGTCGATTTCTTGCGATGCGCCGTGTTAATGCGTAGCTAGGCCAGGCCCATACAAGCCTCCCCCTTTCCCACGCTCTCCTTCGTGCTCTACGTCCTCAGGTCCCGGCCCTCGAGTGAGCTCAGCCGCCGCTGGTATGCCAGGTCGCGTGCCGTGGTCAAGGCCAGGGGATGAGGGCTGGAGAGCCAGTAAGAGCTCCTGAGATGCGATGCTCAGGAGCCCCCCTTTTAACGCGCAAGCGGATCGCATGGCAAAAAGGGAGCTCGCAGTGCCGCCTGCTATCATCCTCATGAGATTCCTGCAAGCCAGCACAAGGAAGAACACAGTTTTGCCATTATGGTTGCCAGCCTGTCGCTGGTTGCTCCGCGAGGAAATGGAGGCACTGAGGGCCTGGTGAGGTGACGTGCGCGGGGCGTGCCGCGAGCCAGAGATCGACCACTCAGGTTTGTCGACGTGGCAGGGACGGACCCATGCATCAGCGCCGTGCCGGCGTGAGTAGCTCCCGTGATGGGTGGCGATCAAGCAGGTAATAGCCATAGATAGGTTAAGCATGAAAGCATACTGGCTTAGGTAAATGCAGGGAAGATGGATGCCACCGGGTCAGGCCCGAGCGTCTTGGGGATGATGCAGCCCGAGGGGCGCCCCCAACAAGGTAAGCTAAAGACATAAAAAGGGATACATGCCATAGGGACGAACCCACGTGGCCTGGGAATAATGCAGCCCGAGGGGCGCTCCTAGCTAAATAAACTTGGAAAATGTCACCTGGTTCTATTGATGAGCGAGAGTTGGGGCAGCTGAAAGTATGCGGTGAAGCGGTCGCTCCTCATGAGCCACCGGGATCCTGAGCCTCGGGAGGCTCTGGGGGTCCAGGCGGTTCCTTGAGGACCGTCTCCATCTTTGTCAGGACGGCGCGGTGCCTGGCCTCCTGAGTCGCCAGGGTGCGCCACAAGTTGCGCTGGTAGACGAACGACACGCTCGGCAAGCCAAAAGGCATGCGAACGTAGCTGTGCGGTGGGCCCTCGCAGCGGCCCACGCGCGAAGGCCAGAAGAGCTCCTGAGATGGGATACGTCCATTTTGCATCATGCTTTTATATCGATATTTATTGCATTATGGGTTGTTATTACCCATCATGTTACAATACTTATGCCTATTCTCTCTTATTTTACAAGGTTTACATAAGGAGGGAGAATGCCCGCAGCTGGAATTCTGGGCTGGAAAAGGAGCAAATATTAGAGACCTATTCTGCACAACTCCAAAAGTCTTGAAACTCCACGAAAGTTATTTTTGGAAATAATAAAAAATACCGAGTGGAAGAAATACGTCAGGGGGCCACCACCTGCCCACGAGGGAGGGGGCGCGCCCTACCCCCCAAAGCACGCCCCCTGCCTCGTGGGCCCCCTGTTGGCTCTCCGGTGGCCATCTTCTGCTATATGAAGTCTTTTGTCCAGGAAAAAAATCATAAGCAACCTTTCGGGACGAGACTCCGCCGCCACGAGGCGGAACCTTGGCGGAACCAATCTAGGGCTCCGGCAGAGCTGTTCTGCCGGGGACACTTCCCTCCGGGAGGGGGAAATCATCGCCATCGTCATCACCAATGCTCCTCTCATCGGGAGAGGGCAATCTCCATCAACATCTTCACCAGCAGCATCTCCTCTCAAAACCCTAGTTCATCTCTTGTATCCAATTCTTGTCTCCAAGTCCGGGATTGGTACTAGTAGGCTGCTAGTAGTGTTGATTACTCCTTGTAGATGATGCTAGTTGGTTTATTTGGTGGAAGATCATATGTTCAGATCCTATATGCATATTAATACCCCTCTGATTATGAACATGAATATGCTTTGTGAGTAGTTACGTTTGTTCCTGAGGACATGGGAGAAGTCTTGCTATTAGTAGTCATGTGAATTTGGTATTCGTTCGATATTTTGATGAGATGTATGTTGTCTATCCTCTAGTGGTGTTATGTGAATGTCGACTACATAACACTTCACCATTATTTGGGCCTAGAGGAAGGCATTGGGAAGAAATAAGTAGATGATGGGTTGCTAGAGTGACAGAAGCTTAAACCCTAGTTTATGCGTTGCTTCGTAAGGGGCTGATTTGGATTCATATGTTTCATGCTATGGTTAGGTTTACCTTAATACGTTTGTTGTAGTTGCGGATGCTTTCAATAGAGGTTAATCATAAGTGGGATGCTTGTTCAAGTAAGAACAGCACCCAAGCACCGGTCCACCCACATATCAAATTATCAAAGTACCAAACGCGAATCATATGAACGTGACGAAAACTAGCTTGGCGATAATTCCCATGTGTCCTCGGGAGCGCTTTTCTCTATATAAGAGTTTGTCCGGGCTTGTCCTTTGCTACAAAAAGGATTGGGCCACCTTGCTGCACTTTATTACTTTTGTTACTTGTTGCTCGTTACAAATTATCCTATCACAAAACTATCTGTTACCACTTATTTCAGTACTTGCAGAGAATACCTTGTTGAAAACCGCTTATCATTTCCTTTTGCTCCTCGTTGGGTTCGACACTCTTACTTATCGAAAGGACTACGATAGATACCATATACTTGTGGATCATCAAGACTCTTTTCTGGCGCCGTTGCCGGGGAGTGAAGCGCCTTTGGTAAGGAAAAATTTATATAGTGTGCTGAAATTTACTGTCACTTGTTACTATGGAAAGTAATCCTCTGAGGGGCTTGTTCGGGGTATCTTCACCTCGACCAGTAGAGCAAAGAGTTGCTCATCAACCTACTGAAAATGAAAATGTCCCTTTTGAAGTTCCTTCGGGTATGTTAGAAAAACTGCTAGCTAATCCTTTTGCAGGAGATGGAACAAAGCATCTAGATGAGCACCTAATCTATGTGGATGAAGTTTGTGGATTATTTCAGCTTGCAGGTATACCCGGTGATGTTATCTTTGAAGGGAGATGCATCGACATTGTATAGACTATGTGATGTTACGGGATCATGGAACTACAAACGATTGAAATTGGAATTTCATCAGAAATTTTATCCTATGCATCTTGTTCATCGTGATCGCAATTATATATATAATTTTTGGCCTCACGAAGGAGAAAGCATCGCTCAAGCTTGGGGGAGGCTTAAATCAATGTTATATTCATGCCCCAATCATGAGCTCCCAAGAGAAATAATTATTCAAAGTTTTTATGCTCGGCTTTCCGATAACAATCGCACCATGCTCGATACTTCTTGTGCCGGCTCTTTTATGATGAAGAGTATTGAATTCAAATGGAATTTATTGGATAGAATTAAACGCAACTCTAAAGATTGGGATCTCGGCGAAGGTAAGGAGTCAGGTATGACACCTAAGTTTGATTGTGTTAAATCTTTTATGGATACCGATGTTTTCCGTAAATTTAGCACTAAATATGGACTTGACTCTTAGATAGTAGCTTCTTTCTGTGAATCTTTTGCTACTTATGTTGATCTCCCCAAGGAGAAGTGGGTTAGATATCATCCTCCCATAGAAGTAAAAGTAGCTGCACCTATTACAGTTGAAGAAAAGACTATCACTTATAATGATCCTATTGTTCCTACTTCTTATGTTGAGAAACCACCTTTCCCTGTTAGGATAAAGGATCATGCTAAAGCATCAACTGTGGTTCGTAATAGCAAAATTAGAACTTATACACCTCCTGAGCAGATTAAAGTTGAACCTAATATTGCTATTGTTAAAGATCTCTTGGCTGATAATATTGATGGGCATGTTATTTATTTCTGCGGTGAAACTGCTAGAATTGCCAAACCTTGTGCTAAAGATAAACATAGACCTGTGGTAGGCATGCCTGTTATTTCTGTTAAAATGGGAGATTATTGTTATCACGGCTTATGTGATATGGGTGCTAGTGCTAGTGCTATACCTCATGACTTATACAAAGAAATTATGCATGAAATTGCACCTGCTGAGATAGAAGGTATTGATGTTACCATCAAACTTGCTAATAGAGACACAATATCACCCATTGGAATTGTTGGAGATGTTGAAGTCTTGTGTGGGAAAACTAAATATCCTGCTGATTTTCTTGTTCTTGGTTCCCCACAAGATAGCTTTTGTCCCATTATGTTTGGTAGACCCTTCTTGAACACAGTTAATGCTAGGATAGACTGCGAAAAGAGTGTTGTTACTATTGGCTTGGGTGATATGTCTCATGAGTTTAATTTCTCTAAATTTAGTAGACAACACCGTGAAGAGGAATTACCTAGTAAGGATGAAATTATTGGTCTTGCTTCTATTGCCGTACCTCCTAGTGATCCTTTAGAACAATATTTGCTAGACCATGAAAATGATATGTTTATGAATGAAAGAAGGGAAATGGATGAAGTATTCTTTAAACAGGAACCTATCCTGAAACACAATTTGCCTGTTGAAATCCCAGGGGATCCTCCTCCACCCAAGGGTGATCCCGTGTTTGAGCTTAAACCGTCGCCTGATACTCTTAAATATGCTTATATTGATGAGAAAAAGATATATCCTGTTATTATTAGTGCTAGCCTTTCAGAACATGAAGAAGAGAGATTATTGAAAACTCTGAGGAAGCACCGTGCTGCTATTGGATATACTCTTGATAATCTTAAGGGCATTAGTCCCATTCTATGTCAACATAAAATAAATTTGGAAGAAGATGCCAAACCAGTTCGTGATCATCAACGACGGCTGAATCCTAAGATGAAAGAAGTGGTAAGAAAGGAAATACTAAAGCTCCTTGAGGTAGGTATAATTTATCCCGTTGCTGATAGTCAGTGGGTAAGTCATGTCCATTGTGTCCCTAAGAAGGGAGGTATTACTGTCGTTCCTAATGATAAAGATGAATTGATTCCGCAAAGAATTATTACAGGTTATAGGATGGTAATTGATTTCCGCAAATTAAATAAAGCTACTAAAAAGGATCATTACCCCTTACCTTTTATCGATCAAATGCTAGAAAGATTATCTAAACATACACATTTTTGCTTTCTAGATGGTTATTCTGGTTTCTCTCGAATAGCTGTGTCAGCCAATGATCAATCAAAGACTACTTTTACTTACCCTTTTGGTACTTTTGCTTATAGACGTATGCCTTTTGGTTTATGTAATGCACCTGCTACCTTTCAAAGATGCATGATGGCTATATTCTCTGACTTTTGTGAAAAGATTTGTGAGGTTTTCATGGATGACTTTTCCGTCTATGGATCCTCTTTTGATGATTGCTTGAGCAACCTTGATTGAGTTTTGCAGAGATGTGAAGAAACTAATCTCGTCTTGAATTGGGAAAAGTGCCACTTTATGGTTATTAAAGGTATTGTCTTGGGGCATAAAGTTTCTGAAAGAGGTATTGAAGTTGATAAAGCCAAGGTTGATGCTATTGAAAAGATGCCATGTCCCAAGGACATCAAAGGTATAAGAAGTTTCGTTGGTCATGCCGGTTTTTATAGGAGGTTCATTAAGGACTTCTCAAAAATTTCTCGGCCTCTGACTAATTTATTTCAAAAATATATACCATTTGTCTTTGATGATGATTGTGTAGAAGCATTTGAAATACTTAAGAAAGCGTTGATCTCTGCACCTATTGTTCAGCCACCTGATTGGAATTTACCCTTTGAAATTATGTGTGATGCTAGTGATTATGCTGTAGGTGTTGTTCTAGGGCAAAGAGTTGATAAGAAATTAAATGTTATTCAATATGCTAGTAAAACTCTAGACAATGCTCAGAGAAATTATGCTACTACTGAAAAAGAATTTTTAGCAGTCGTATTTGCTTGTGATAAGTTCAGACCTTATATTGTTGATTCTAAAGTAACTATTCACACGGATCATGCTGCTATTAAATATCTTATGGAAAAGAAAGATGCTAAACCTAGACTTATTAGATGGGTTCTCTTGCTACAAGAATTTGATTTGCATATTGTTGATAGAAAGGGAGCTGAGAACCCCGTTGCAGACAACTTGTCTAGGTTAGAAAATGTTCTTGATGACCCACTACCTATTGATGATAGCTTTCCTGATGAGCAATTAAATGTCATAAATGCTTCTCGTACTACTCCGTGGTATGCTGATTATGCTAATTATATTGTTGCTAAATTTATACCACCTAGCTTCACATACCAGCAAAAGAAAAAGTTTTTCTATGATTTGAGACATTACTTTTGGGATGACCCACATCTTTATAAAGGAGTAGATGGTGTTATTAGACATTGTGTACCTGAGCATGAACAGGAACAGATCCTACGCAAGTGTCACTCCGAGGCTTATGGAGGACACCACGCTGGAGATAGAACTGCACATAAGGTATTGCAATCCGGTTTTTATTGGCCTACTCTCTTCAAGGATGCCCGTAAGTTTGTCTTATCTTGTGATGAATGTCAAAGAATTGGTAATATTAGTAGACATCAAGAAATGCCTATGAATTATTCACTTGTTATTGAACCATTTGATGTTTGGGGCTTTGATTATATGGGACCTTTTCCTACCTCTAATGGATATACACATATCTTAGTTGCTGTTGATTACGTTACTAAGTGGGTAGAAGCTATTCCAACTAGTAGTGCTGATCGTAACACTTCTATTAAGATGCTTAAAGAAGTTATTTTTCCGAGGTTTGGAGTCCCTAGATATTTAATGATTGATGGTGGTTCACATTTTATTCATGGTGCTTTCCGTAAAATGCTTGCTAAGTATGATGTTAATCATAGAATTGCATCTCCTTATCACCCACAGTCTAGTGGTCAAGTAGAATTGAGTAATAGAGAGCTCAAATTAATTTTACAAAAGACTGTCAATAGGTCTAGAAAGAATTGGTCCAAGAACTTGATGATGCATTATGGGCCTATAGAACTGCATATAAAAATCCTATGGGTATGTCTCCGTATGAAATGGTTTATGGAAAATCATGTCACTTACCTCTCGAACTAGAACATAAGGCTTATTGGGCTATTAAAGAGCTCAACTATGATTTCAGACTTGCCGGTGAGAAGAGGTTATTTGATATTAGCTCACTTGATGAATGGAGAACCCAAGCTTATGAAAATGCCAAGTTGTTTAAAGATAAAGTTAAAAGGTGGCATGACAAAAGGATACAAAAGCGTGAGTTTAATGTAGGTGATTATGTATTGCTATACAACTCTCGTTTAAGATTTTTTGCAGGAAAATTTCTCTCTAAATGGGAAGGCCCTTACGTTATCGAGGAGGTCTATCTTCCGGTGCCATAAAAATCAACAACTTCGAAGGCACAAATCCGAAGGTGGTGAACGGTCAAAGAATCAAACATTATATCTCAGGTAATCCCATAAATGTTGAAACCAATGTTATTGAAACCGTAACCCCGAAGGAATACATAAGGGACACTTTCCAGAATGTTTCAGTCTCCGAAAAGGAATAGGTATGTGGTACGGTAAGTAAACCGACTCCAAAACAGTTTTTAAGGCAATATTTCTCCGTTTTGGAATATTTAGAAAAATAGAAAAATAAGAGGCAGTCCGGGAAGGACACGAGGCCTCCACGAGGGTGGAGGGCGCGCCCTACCCTACTGGGCGCGCCCCCCTACCTCGTGGGCACCTCGTGTGCTCTCCGGACTCCGTTTTCTTGCACGATACGTATTTTGGTCGGTAAAAATTCATTATATAATCTCCCGAAGGTTTTGACCACCGTATCACGCACTTATCCTCTGTTCTTGTTTCAAGCTGTCCTGCTGAAGATTAGAGCAACATGTCGTCCTAGGATTCGGAGAAAGCTATGTGGATGATTACCTTGCAGATCCTAAGGTCTATAGAGATGTGGAGCATTGTGGTTGGACTACGGAGGAAGAAGAGGAATATGAACCCAAGAGGAAGGAGGAGACGAGCTCAAATGAAGATGAAGCCCCATTACCTCAACTTGGGGACATGCATGTGGAGTTCAAAAAGTCAAGCCTCCCTGATAGAGCAAAGAAACCTAAGATCGAGTTTATCCCTTTTCGTCTCTTGCAGGAAAACAAGAAGGAACTATGCAAAAAGATATTAATCCTGGAGCAGGAGATTGATGACTTAAGGGATCAAAATTCTGTCCTCAAGCGCAAATTAAGGAAGAAGCCTACGCCATCAACAACACCGCCACCTTCTTCACCAACAAAGAAGGAGATATAATCACATGGGTATGGGCACTCCCCTTGGTAATTGCCAAGCTTGGGGGAGGTGCCCCGGTATCGTATCACCTTCACACTCCTATCTTTACCATTTTTCTTAGTTCAATCCTATTAGTAGTATCTTAATCTAGTAGAATAAAGTTTATGGCATGATCTAGTTTTGTGTTTTGCTTTATGATCTCTCTATGTAATCGAGTCTGTGAGCTATATATATAATAAAGATTAGTGTTGAGTCAAGGGCTTGATTATTTTGCCATGATCTTGAGTGAATAATAGAAAAGAGAAAAGAATAAAAAGAAACAAAGAGATCATATTGATCTTATTGAGAGTAATGACTTCACATAGAAAGAGTATGATGATTAAAAATTGTTGGGAGTTGGTAAACATAGCTTTGGTCATCGTTGCAATTAATAGGAAGTAATAAAGAAAGAGAGGTTTCACATATAAATATACTATCATGGACATCTTTTATGATTGGGAGCACTCATTAAAATATGACATGCTAAAGAGTTGATGTTGGACAAGGAAGACAACGTAGTGGGTTATGTTTTCTTATATCTGAGATAAAGTATATTGTCATGGATCATCCAACATGTTGAGCTTGCTTTCCCCCTCATGCTAGCCAAATTCTTTGCACCAAGTAGAGATACTACTTGTGCTTCCAAAAACCCTTAAACCAGTTTTGCCATGAGAGTCCACCATATCTACCTATGGATTGAGTAAGATCCTTCAAGTAAGTTGTCATCGGTGCAAGCAATAAAAAATTCTCTCTAAATATGTATGATTGATTGGTGTGGAGGAAATAAGCTTTATACGATCTTGTGATGTGGAAGAAATAAAAGCGACGGACTGCATAATAAAGGTTCATATCACAAGTGGCAATATAAAGTGACGTCCTTTCGCATTAAGATTTTGTGCATCCAACCCTGAAAGCGCATGGCAACCTCTGCTTCCCTCTGCGAAGGGCCTATCTGTTACTATCATCTTCTATCCTATACAAGAGTCATGGTGATCTTCACCTTTCCTTTTTACATTTTATCCTTTGGCAAGCACAGGGTGTTGGAAAGATCCTGATAGATATATCTAATTGGATGTAAGTCAGCATGAGTTATTATTGTTGACATTACCCTTGAGGTAAAAGGTTGGGAGGCGAAACTATAAGCCCCTATCTTTCTCTATGTCCGATTAAAACTCCATAACCACAAGTATTGCGGGAGTGTTAGCAATTATGAAAGACTAAATGATAGTTGAGTATGTGGACTTGCTAGAAAGCTCTGACATAGACTCTTTCTGATGTTATGATAAATTGCAATTGCTTCAGTGACTGAGATTATAGTTTGTTAGTTCTCAATAAAGTTTCTGATTCATACTTTTGCATTGTGAATAGATTATTACTTGAGCATAAGAAATCATATGACAATATCCATATATGTTGTTGTTATGAGAATAATCATGATGCCCTCATGTCCGTATTTTATTTTATCGACACCTCTACCTCTAAACATGTGGGCATATTTATCGTTATCGGCTTTCGCTTGAGGACAAGCGAGGTCTAAGCTTGGGGGAGTTGATACGTCCATTTTGCATCATGCTTTTATATCGATATTTATTGCATTATGGGCTGTTATTACACATTATGTCATAATACTTATGCCTATTCTCTCTTATTTTACAAGGTTTACATAAGGAGGGAGAATGTCGGCAGCTGGAATTCTGGGCTGGAAAAGGAGCAAATATTAGAGACCTTTTCTGCACAACTCCAAAAGTCCTGAAACTCCACGAAAGTTATTTTTGGAAATAATAAAAAATACCGAGCGAAAGAAATACGTCAGGGGGCCACCACCTGCCCACGAGGGTGGGGGCGCGCCCTACCCCCCAGGGCATGCCCCCTGCCTCGTGGGCCCCCTGTTGGCTCTCCGGTGGCCATCTTATGCTATATGAAGTCTTTCGTCCAGGAAAAAAATCATAAGCAACCTTTCGGGACGAGACTCCGCCGCCACGAGGCGGAACCTAGGCGGAACCTTGGCGGAACCAATCTAGGGCTCCGGCAGAGCTGTTCTGCCGGGGACACTTCCCTCCGGGAGTGGGCAATCATCGCCATCGTCATCACCAACGATCCTCTCATCGAGAGAGGGAAATCTCCATCAACATCTTCACCAGCACCATCTCCTCTCAAAACCCTAGTTCATCTCTTGTATCCAATTCTTGTCTCCAAGTCCGGGATTGGTACTAGTAGGTTGCTAGTAGTGTTGATTACTCCTTGTAGTTGATGCTAGTTGGTTTATTTGGTGGAAGATCATATGTTCAGATCCTATATGCATATTAATACCCCTCTGATTATGAACATGAATATACTTTGTGAGTAGTTACGTTTGTTCCTGAGGACATGGGAGAAGTCTTGCTATTAGTAGTCATGTGAATTTGGTATTCGTTCGATATTTTGATGAGATGTATGTTGTCTATCCTCTAGTGGTGTTATGTGAACGTCGACTACATAACACCTCACCATTATTTGGGCCTAGAGGAAGGCATTGGGAAGTAATAAGTAGATGATGGGTTGCTAGAGTGACACAAGCTTAAACCCTAGTTTATGCGTTGCTTCGTAAGGGGCTGATTTGGATCCATATGTTTCATGCTATGGTTAGGTTTACCTTAATACTTTTGTTGTAGTTGGGGATGCTGGCAATAGAGGTTAATCATAAGTGGGATGCTTGTTCAAGTAAGAACAGCACCCAAGCACCGGTCCACCCACATATCAAATTATCAAAGTACCGAACGCGAATCATATGAACGTGATGAAAACTAGCTTGACGATAATTCCCATGTGTCCTCGGGAGCGCTTTTCTCTATATAAGAGTTTGTCCGGGCTTGTCCTTTGCTACAAAAACGATTGAGCCACCTTGCTGCACTTTATTTATTATTGTTACTTGTTGCTCATTACAAATTATCCTATCACAAAACTATCTGTTACCACTTATTTCAGTACTTGTAAAGAATACCTTGCTGAAAACCGCTTATCATTTCCTTCTGCTCCTCGTTGGGTTCGACACTCTTACTTATCGAAAGGAATACGGTAGATCCCCTATACTTGTGGGTCATCAAGATGCGGCCCTGTTGAGCCCTGGGACGTCGATGCAGACGCGCAGCCCGGCATCCTCGCCTGGATGGGGAGCTGCGCCTCGTGAGCGGCGGTCGCCGCGCGTGGCCCTTGCGTCTTGCAGTTCCTGAGTGGTCTTGGTGATGAACTCCTGAGTGGTGGGCGCTCCTCGCCCTGTGTTCTCCTGAGGGAGACGTGCCGCGAAGCACGCCTCCATGTGGTGCCCAAGCGCCGCCCTCGTGATGTTGGCAAAGTCTGAGGCCCTCCAGAAGAGAGCCCCCGAGCCCTGCCCGAGGAGGGCGCTGGGCGCGCCTTCCTATGCGATGGAGGGAGGCACCCCTGGCGCGGGCGCTGATCCTGATGAGGTTCCGGTTGCGACACCACCCTCCTGAGGTCCGGCACGGTGCAGCTGCTTTTTCTTATTAGGGATGGCCTCAGGAGGGCACTCGCCCTTGCTGTCGGGGTCGTCGATTGCTGCGGCTTGGAAGGCACGCTCGAGGGAGCACACCGCATCTCTTTCCTCGCATGGGACCGTGATGATTCCGCCGCTTCCTGGCGTCTTGAGGACATTGTAGCCGTGATGGGTCACCGCCATGAACTTGGCCAGGGCTGGATACCCGAGGATAGCGTTGTAGGGCAGACGGATGTGCGCGACGTCGAAGTCGATGAGCTCGGTGCGGTAGTTCTTGCGTTCTCCGAAGGTGACAGGGAGGCGGACCTGCCCTATCGGTGTGGTGGAACCGTCGGTTACTCCTGAGAAAGGCTTGGTAGGCTGAAGCTGGTCATATGGCACTTGGAGGTTGTCGAACGTGTCGACGGACAGGACGTTGAGCCCTGAGCCGCCGTCGATGAGGGTCTTGGTAACTTGCACGTTGCTGATGACTGGTGAACAAAGCATTGGGAGGGCGCTAGCGGTAGCCGCACACTTGAGCTGATCTGCCGAATTGAACGTGATGGGGGCATTGGGACCATCTGAGCGGGCGTGTGGCCTCGAGCTTGGGGAGGATTGCATTCACTTCACGAGCAAACTGTTTGAAGATACGCTGCGAGGCTGGGGCTTGGGCACCGCCCAAGATGCAAGCGATAGCATGCGACTCCTAGAAGCCCCCAGCCCCTCGCCCTGATGGTGGTCGTCATTCCTTCTTGGTGGTGGCGGCAGCGGAGGGAGGCCAGCGTTGCCCTGGGGACGATACTCCCGAGGCTGGTCCCTCCAGGCGCCCTCGCGAGGCTGATCCTGCCAGCGGTCCTCACGAGGCCGGTCGCGCCACTCTTGGCGCGGGCCACGGTCGTCCCAGCGTCCGCCACCATGTCCTCCTCCTCGGCCATAGCCCCAGCCGTTGCGCTCGAGGCGTTGCCCGAAGCGTCCTTCTCGAATGGCTCTGAGTTCTTGACAGTCGCTGGTGTTGTGGGTATGCAGGTTGTGGAAGGCGCAGAACGGTCGGCTGCTCTTGGGTGACTCGGGCTGGTCTCTGCCACGCTTGGTGTCTGGTTCTTCTGCGAGCACGGCTGCTCCCTTGCGCTTCACGTCCTTGGCCTTGGCTTTCTTCTCCCCCGTGTCCGTAGCTGGGAGCTCGAGGAGGGAGAGGCGCCCCTCCTCAGCTCTTGCGCACTTGGTCGCCAGGTTGAACAGCTCCAGAGAAGTGCACATCTCCTCATGGATAGCGAGCTCCTCCTTCATCTTGACGTCGCGGACGCCATCAGAGAACGCGGAGATGATGGCCCCGTCCGTCACCTTGGGGATCTGGAGGCGAACGTTGTTGAAGCGTTGGATGTACTTCTGGAGGGTCTCTCCTGGTTGTTGCCTGACGCGGCGCAGGTCACCCGCGGCCGGGGGGCGGTCGCGAGTGCCCTGGAAGTTGGTGACGAAGCGGTTGCGCATCTCGTCGCAGGAGGAGATCGAGCCCGGTGGCAGGTTCAGGAGCCAAGAGCGGGCACCATCCTTGAGAGTCTTGGGAAACCAATTCGCCATGACCTTCTCGTCGTCGTTAGCCGCCTCGATGCTCAGCTCGTAGAGCTGCAAGAACTCGGCGGGGTCGGGGGTACCGTCGTAGCATGGAGGCAGATCCGTCTTGAACTTGCCCGGCCAGGCGACGCTACCCAGCTCGGGGGTGAAGGTGCGGCAGCCGGCTGTGGTCACCGGGGCCCGTCTTGGAGGTGGAGCTTGGTCTTGATGGGGTCCGCGCGCTGCCACCGCTGGTGGCGCGCGGTCTTGCCGAGGCGGCACGAGGAAGGAGCAGCTTCTCGTGGGTGTGGGACTTCTTGGCAGCTTCTCTCTTCTTGTGCGGGCGCCGGACGCGGTGGGTCACGCTGCGGGGCCGCACGCCTTGGTGCCAGGGCGCCGTCTTGGGGCAGAGGCCGTGGAGGTGCTCCGTGAGCTACGTCGCCCGTAGCTGGCGGCGGGCAAGGCAGTGAGAGGGGACGGCGCAGGGGAGCCCCCTGCGGCGCGGACAAGCTCGGCGATGCGGTCGAGCCAGTCCTCGTAGAGGTCATTGACCGGGCGGTAGCGCAGGGGCTCGTGCGCCATGAGGAGCGCGGCCCGCAGGTCTATGGGAGCGCGACGAGCGTGGGACGACGAACCGGCCAGGTTCAGTGACGGAGTGGCGATGCGGCCGTCTCGCCGCATCGAGGGGTGTAGCAAAGATGCTTGCTGCTCGTTCCCCGCCGTGCCGGTGGCGGTGTTGGCGGCAGGCGACGGAGAAGGATGAGGTGGCCCACCGACGGGAGCCGTCTGAGTGACGCAGGTGGCAAGGGCAGCCCGATGCTCAGCACAAGCACGGCAAGCGTCCGCCATGGAGACGACGGAGCGACGGAGCGCAGATCGACGGAAGGGAGGCTACGACGCACCCCTACCTGGCGCGCCAAATGTTGGATCACGGGTTCCGGCAAAACCCTTAAGGTTCGAACTCTGGGGTGCGCGCGAAGTTCTTTCCCTCCTACCGATCCGCGTCCTAACTAGCTAAGATCTCAAGAACAAGCTCGACGAACTTACAATCACAAAATACACGAGATTTATACTAGTTCGGGCCACCGTTGTGGTGTAATACCCTACTCCAGTGTGGTGGTGGTGGATTGCCTCTTGGGCTGATGATGAACAGTACAAGGGGAAGAACAGCCTCCTGAGGTTGAGGTGTTCTTGTGCTCAGTGAGCTTGTGGGTGAGAGGATGGAAGATGGAATCGATGGATCCCATCCCCCTACTGTGGTGGCTAGTTCTACTTATATAGGCCCTGGTCCTCTTCCCAAATCTTGAGCGGGAAGGGATCCCACAACGGCCAGATTTGAAGGGTAACATCTAGTACAACTTATCCTGACAAAAGTGGTCTTCGCCTGCAAAGGCTCTGGTGGTGATGCCGCCTTGGGCTCCATGGTGACCTCGGTCTTGTCGTCCTACTGGTCTTGGTCTCGTTGCACCGATATGGAAACCTTTGCTTGATGCCTCGGTACTCCACGCCTGCACTTGCTCCCTTAGCACCAAAGGGGAACAAGGACACTGCGCAGGCTGGCGCCCGCTAGGCCTCGGTCATCATGGCTCACGTCATGAGAACCTCGTGAGGTTTGCGTTGCCTTGATCTCTCCGCTCCTCACGAGCCAACCTGGCGAGGCCGCTCCTGAGGAGGTCTTGCGCCGTCCGCCTCGGGAGGCTTGGCCCCTCGCGAGAGTCTTGGATGCCTTGTTGATGAAGATGGGCCGTACAGGCCTGCTAGCACAGCCATGTCGTTCCCAGAACACCGACAATCTCCTTGACTAAAATCCATGGATGCTTAGCATATGAGAATAGGCTAGGAAATCTTGTCTGCAGAGAGGAAACCTCATGACCAAGATTCTAGTTGTCAGACCAGAAGAGTGCAGTGTCACCCTCATTAATCTGAACCCATGAGCAATCTCTGAAGCTCTGCATGACCTTGCAAATGTCTCTCCACCAAAAGGAGACACAATCAGTTGTTCCTTGAGGCACCCTTTCATAATAATATGAGTCCCAAATTAGAGACACCCAAGGAAGATCTTTCCTATTGAGGAATTTACCAGCATGCTTGAGAAGGAGGGCCACATTCTGCACCCCCAGGTTGAGAATACCAAGTCCTCCTTTGTTCTTTGGCTTGCAAATAAGCTCCCAAGCAGCAAGTGAAGGGGCTAGCTCACCTCTATGTTTCCTCCAAATACATTGCCTCTGAATTCTCTCCAAGTGCTTGAGGATTCCAGCAGGGATAGCCAAACTACACGGGAAGAAAATAGGCGTGGATGACAGAGCAGAGTTCAAAAATTGCAACCTTTCCCCTTGGTTGAGGAATGAAGAACTGGTAGTCATTCTCCTTTCCATGCAATCAACAAGTGGCATGAAATCTACCATTTTGGGCTTGTGGTTCCAACTGGCAATCCAAGATAAGTAAAGGGCATTTTCACTATTTGGCAACCAAAAGGAGTAGCTAGATCATTCATTAGAGCAGAATCAACATTTATGGGGATGATAAAAGATTTATGGTAATTAACATCAAGTCCAGTGGACTGGGAGAACACTTGAAGCATGTCTTTCAAAGCAAGAAGCTGAGCCCTATCAGCAGGCAAGATGATCAAGGTATCATCTGCATACTGGATCACTGGGTAATCCCGATCATGACAAGGGATAGGTAGCTGTAGTACTCCTCTTCTAAACATGTCATTAATAACTGTTTGTAGAAGATCAGCAGCTATAACAAATAAAAGAGGAGAAACTGGGTCACCCTGCCTGACTCCCTTTTTGCAAACAAATTTCCTCCCAGGGACACCATTGAGAATGATTGATGAAGTACCAGTGGCCAAAAGCTGCTTCATCCAAAGAATCCATTTGTCATTGAAACCTTTGTGCTTTAAAATTTGCATTATTGCTTCATGCTCCAGGGAACCAAAGGCCTTCTCAAAGTCAAGTTTGAGAATTACAATTGGCCTCTTAGACTCATGGCACTGGTGCAGGTACTCAAAAGTCCAGCCTATACAATCCTGAATTGTTCTGCTTTTAATGAAACCATATTGGTTCTTGTGAATACACTGCAAAATCACCTCTTGGAACCTGTTTGCTGCCATTTTAGAGAGAAACTTTAGATCCATTCCAGTAAGAGAAATAGGCCTATAATCTTCCACTTCTTCAGGTGTGAGTTTTTTGGGCACCAGGGTGATGTATGACCCATTTATATTCTCCAAAACAGCAGAGCCCTCATAGAAAGCCTGAGCTAGCTCATAGAAATCCTGAGAGATTATATGCCAGCACTTTTTGAAGAACAAGCCATTGAACCCATCTGGGCCTGGAGCTTTATCCACAGGCATGTGCTTAACCACATTATCCATCTCTTCCTTTCCAAAGGGCTTGGTGAGAATGTCAAGACCTTCCATAGGGGAAATAAGAGAAGAGAGATCAAATCCCATCATAATGCCTCTAGAGGTACCCATTCTGTTTTTAAAACAATTCCAAATGATGCCTTCCATATGAGAATGGTCAGATACCACAGTACCATCAGATAATTTAAGACTAGCAATGGAGTTCCTCCTGTGCCTCTCGGTGGCCATGGCATGGAAGAACTTTGTATTTTCCCCTCCCACCTTAATATATCTAATAGTGCACCTTTTTTCCAATAAAGAAATTGCAAATGCAACAGTTTTTCTAGGTGTACCTTGACAATTCTTCTGAAGTTGTGTTCCTGTCTATACAGAGGCCTCCACTCCTCCAATTCATGCAAAAGGAGAATCACATGATTACATTTACTAATCAGAAGCTTCAATTTAGAAACATTCATTTGCCACCTCTTGAGTCACATCCTCAAAGATTTAAATTTATACGCAATCCTAGAAGTTATGTGACCCTTCCTAGAAGGTTTTTTCCAAGACAATTCAACACAATCCATGAAGCCCTCTAATTCCATCCAATAGTTCTCAAACCTAAAGAGATTTGACTTTGGGATGGTTGTTTTAATACAGACCACACAGGTGATGTCTACTACGCAACCTTCTTCTTGTAGACGTTGTTGGGTCTCCAAGTGCAGAGGTTTGTAGGACAGTAGAAAATTTCCCTCATGTGGATGACCTAAGGTTTATCAATCCGTGGGAGGCGTAGGATGAAGATGGTCTCTCTCAAACAACCCTGCAACCAAATAACAAAGAGTCTCTTGGGTCCCCAACACACCCAATACAATGGTAAATTGTATAGGTGCACTAGTTCGGCGAAGAGATGGTGATACAAGTGCAATATGGATGGTAGATATAGGTTTTTGTAATCTGAAAATATAAAAACAGCAAGGTAGCAAGTGGTAAAAGTGAGCGTAAACGGTATTGCAATGCTAGGAAACAAGGCCTAGGGTTCATACTTTCACTAGTGCAAGTTGTCTCAACAATAATAACATAATTGGATCATATAACTATCCCTCAACATGCAACAAAGAGTCACTCCAAAGTCACTAATAGCGGAGAACAAACAAAGAGTCACTCCAAAACCAACTCAAAGTAATTCTTTCGGATCGATCTATTCAAGAGTTCATACTAGAATAACACCTTAAGATACAAATCAACCAAAACCCTAATGTCACCTAGATACTCCAATGTCACCTCGAGTATCCGTGGGCATGATTATTCGATATGCATCACACAATCTAAGATTCATCTATTCAACCAACACAAAGAACTTCAAAGAGTGCCCCAAAGTTTCTACCGGAGAGTCAAGACGAAAACGTGTGCCAACCCCTATGCATAGGTTCATGGGCGGAACCCGCAAGTTGATCACCAAAACATACATCAAGTGGATCACGTGATATCCCATTGTCACCACAGATACGCACGGCAAGACATACATCAAGTGTTCTCAAATCCGTAAAGGCTCAATACAATAAGATAACTTCAAAGGGAAAACTCAATCCATTACAAGAGAGTAGAGGGGGAGAAACATCATAAGATCCAACTATAATAGCAAAGCTCACGATACATCAAGATCGTATCATCTCAAGAACACGAGAGAGAGAGAGATCAAACACATAGCTACTGGTACATACCCTCAGCCCTGAGGGTGAAGTACTCCCTCCTCGTCATGGAGAGCGCCGGGATGATGAAGATGGCCACCGGTGAGGGTTCCCCCCTCCGGCAAGGTGCCGGAACAGGGTCCCGATTGGTTTTTGGTGGCTACAAAGGCTTGCGGCGGTGGAACTCCCGATCTATTCTGTTCCCCGATGGTTTCAGGGTATATTGGTATATATAGGAGGAAGAAATACGTCAGGGGAGCCACGAGGGGCCCACGAGGGTGGAGGGCGCGCCCCCTGCATCGTGCCCTCCTTGTTGATTCCCTGACGTGCACTCCAAGTACCTTGGATTGCTTCCGTTCCAAAAATAACTTTTTCGAAGGTTTCATTCCGTCTGGACTCCGTTTGATATTCCTTTTCTGCGAAACACTGAAACAAGGGAAAAAACAGAAACTGGCACTGGGCTCTGGGTTAATAGGTTAGTCCCAAAAGTAATATAAAAGTGCATAGTAAAGCCCATAAAACATCCAAGATGGATAATATAATAGCATGAATACTTCATAAATTATAGATACGTTGGAGACGTATCAGCATCCCCAAGCTTAATTCCTGCTCGTCCTCGAGTAGGTAAATGATAAAAGAAATAATTTATGAAGTGTGAATGCTAGCAGGTGCATAAGTTTGATCAATGAGAACTTCAATCACCTTTTCTAGCATCATTATATGTCATAACAGTAGCTCAACTCATAGAACTTTGCATGATCAAGTAACAAACTATTCACATGTTAAAGTATAGATCATAAACTTTCTTGAAAACTAACAAACCGTGTTATTAGTCATCAAACAATTACAATTCATCTTATTTTCAGGAAGAGTCTATGTCAGAGCTTTGATTTAGAAAACTCCACATACTCAACTATCATTTAGTCTTCCATGATTGCTACCACTCAAAGCATATTTTTAGAACAAATTGTATTCATCGAACACGGAGAAAGATAGGGGCTTAATATTTCGCCTCCCAACCTTTTACCTCAAGGGTAATGTCAATAGTAATAATTCATGATCAAATATATTTGAATGGCCATATATGCTTAGATCTTTCCATCATATGATGCTTGCCAACTAAAGAGTAGGTTGGAATGAGAAGGAATACTACTGACTCTTGCATAAAAGTAAAAGATAGGCCCTTCGCAGAGGGAAGCAGGGATTTGCAGAGGTGCCAGAGCTCGAAGCAAAAACAGAGATGAAAATAATTTTGAGAGGTATGCTTTCATTGTCAACACAATGACCAAGAGTTCCCAATATCTTCCATACTAGATACATCATAGGCGGTTCCCACGCAGAAAGGTAAATATTTTACTCCCCCTCAACCAACGATCACACTCCACGGCTTGTTCGAAACAACAGGTGCCGTCCAACTTTCAACAAACCTGGGGGAGTTTTGTTTAAATTATTTGCGAATTTGTTTTTGATCTTTTGATCGTGGGACTGGGCATCCCAGTTACCAGCCATTTTTCTCGTGAATGATGAGCAGAGTCCACTCATCGTGAGAATAACCCACCTTGCATGGAAGATACTGCTAACCCCTAGTCGCTACATGAGCGATTCGGGCATACAAAACAGATTATTATTTGATGGTTTAGAGTTTGGCACATACAAATTTACTTGGAACGGCAGGTAAATACCGCATATAGGTAGATATGGTGGACACTCATGGAAGGAACTTGGTTCAAGGATTTTGGATGCACAAGCAGTATTCCTGCTTAGTACAGATATTTTGGCTAGCAAAGGATTCTAAATAGCAAGCACCGAATGTTAGAGGATCCATAACAATATAACTTCTATACAAATATACCCAAGCATAACTCATTATGTTGTCTTCCTTGTCCAACTTCAACTAATTTGCTCAGGTTTGAAAATAATTAATGGGGCTCACAATCATAGAAGATGTCCAAGATAATATTATATGTGAAATCTCTCTTCCTTCAATATTCTTTCATGAATTGTTCAAGTGACCAATACAACGTTTGCTCACCTTCAATAAATTTACCACCTCTACTTCTTATATGTAAAGTCATTACTCCCCATGGGATAAGCATATGAAACATATATAATTTCAGATTTATGATATTCAATTCATTCAACCATTTACTCATAGGATATAAGTGAAGCACATGAGTAAATGACAAACTACTCCAAAAAGATATAAGTGAAGATCAATGAGTAGTTAAATAATTATGTAGCTATGTGAAGACTCTCTCTCATTTAAGAATTTCAGATCTTGGTATTTTATTCAAACAGAAAGCAAAACAAAAGAAAATAAAATGACGCTCCAAGAAAAACACATATCATGTGGTGAATAAAAATATAGCTCCAAGTAAAGTAACCGATGAACGAAGACGAAAGAGGGGATGCCTTCCGGGGCATCCCCAAGCTTAGGATCTTGGTTATCCTTGAATATTATATTGGGGTGCCTTGGGCATCCCCAAGCTTAGGCTCTTGCCAATCCTTATTCCATAGTCCATCGAATCTTTACCCAAAACTTGAAAACTTCACAACACAAAACTTAACAGAAATCTCGTGAGCTCCGTTAGCGAAAGAAAACAAAACACCACTTCAAGGTACTGTATCGAACTCATTCTTTATTTATATTGGTGTTAAACCTACTGTATTCCAACTTCTCTATGGTTTATAAACTATTTTACTATCCATAGAGTCATCAAAATAAGCAAACAACACACAAAAAACAGAATCTATCAAAAACAGAACAGTCTGTAGTAATCTGTAACTAACGCAAACTTCTGGAACTCAGAAAAATCTACCAAAATAGGAAGACCTAGATAATTTGATTATTGATCTGCTTCAATTGGAATCAGTATTTTATCACGTTCTGGTGATTTTAAACAATTGTTTTCGTGAACAGAAAGTTTCTGGAATTTTCAGCAAGATCAAATAATTATCATCCAAGAAGATCCTATAGGTCTTACTTGGCACAAACACTAATTAAAACATAAAACCACATATAACCAGAGGCTAGATGATTTATTTATTACTAAACAGAACCAAAAAGCAAGAAACAAAAATAAAATTGGGTTGCCTCCCAACAAGCGCTATCGTTTAACGCCCCTAGCTAGGCATGATGATTTCAATGATGCTCACATAAGACATAAGAATTGAAACATAAAGAGAGCATCATGAAGAATATAACTAGCACATTTAAGTCTAACCCACTTCCTATGCATAGGGATTTTGTGAGCAAACAACTTATGGGAACAATAATCAACTAGCATAGGAAGGCAAAACAAGCATAACTTCAAAACTTTAAGCACATAGAGAGGAAACTTGATATTATTGCAATTCCTACAAGCATATGTTCCTCCCCCATAATAATTTTCAGTAGCATCATGAATGAATTCAACAATATAACCATCACATAAAGCATTCTTTTAATGATCTACTTGCATAGAAATTTTCCTACTCTCCACGTAAGCAAATATATTCTCATCAATAGTAGCGGGAGCAAACTCAACAAAATAACTATCATGTGATTGAAAATTAAGATCAAGATGACAAGTTTCATGGTTATCATTATTCATTAAAGCATACGTGTCATCACAATAATCATCATAGATAGGAGGCATGCTTTCATCATAGTAAATTTGCTCATCAAAGCTTGGGGGACAAAAAATATCATCTTCATCAAACATAGCTTCCCCAAGCTTGTGGCTTTGCATATCATTAGCATCATGGGTATTCAAAGAATTCATACTAACAACATTGCAATCATGCTCATCATTCACAGATTTTATGCCAAGCATTCTATGTAATTCTTCTTCTAGTACTTTGGCACAATTTTCCTTTCCATCATACTCACGAAAGATATTAAAAAGATGAAGCGTATGAGACAAACTCAATTCCATTTTTTTGGTAGTTTTCTTTTATAAACTAAATTAGTGCTAAAACAAGAAACAAAAATATTCGATTGCAAGATCTAAAGATATACCTTCAAGCACTCACCTCCCCAGCAACGACGCCAGAAACTGCTTAGTTGACGGGGTGTGAGTGCCTCTTACCTAGCCTCCCCGGCAACGGCGCCAGAAAAGAGCTTGATGTCTACTACGCAACCTTCTTCTTGTAGACATTGTTGGGCCTCCAAGTGCAGAGGTTTGTAGGACAGTAGAAAATTTCCCTCAAGTGGATGACCTAAGATTTATCAATCCGTGGGAGGCGTAGGATGAAGATGGTCTCTCTCAAACAACCCTGCAACCAAATAACAAAGAGTCTCTTGTGTCCCCAACACACCCAATACAATGGTAAATTGTATAGGTGCACTAGTTCGGCGAAGAGATGGTAATACAAGTGCAATATGGATGGTAGATATAGGTTTTTGTAATCTGAAAATATAAAAACAGCAAGGTAGCAAGTGGTAAAAGTGAGCGTAAACGGTATTGCAATGCTAGGAAACAAGGCCTAGGGTTCATACTTTCACTAGTGCAAGTTCTCTCAACAATAAAAACATAATTGGATCATATAACTATCCCTCAAAATGCAACAAAGAGTCACTCCAAAGTCACTAATAGCGGAGAACAAACAAAGAGTCACCCCAAAACCACCTCAAAGTTATTCTTTCGGATCGATCTATTCAAGAGTTCGTACTAGAATAACACCTTAAGATACAAATCAACCAAAACCCTAATGTCACCTAGATACTCCAATGTCACCTCGAGTATCCGTGGGCATGATTATACGATATGCATCACACAATCTTAGAATCATCTATTCAACCAACACAAAGAACTTCAAAGAGTGCCCCAAAGTTTCTACCGGAGAGTCAAGACGAAAACGTGTGCCAACCCCTATGCATAGGTTCATGGGCGGAACCCGCAAGTTGATCACCAAAACATACATCCAGTGGATCACGTGATATCCCATTGTCACCACAGATACGCACGGCAAGAGATACATCAAGTGTTCTCAAATCCTTAAAGACTCAATCCAATAAGATAACTTCAAAGGGAAAACTCAATCCATTACAAGAGACTAGAGGGGGAGAAACATCATAAGATCCAACTATAATAGCAAAGCTCGCGATACATCAAGATCGTTTCATCTCAAGAACACGAGAGAGAGAGAGAGATCAAACACATAGCTACTTGTACATACCCTCAGCCCCGAGGGTGAACTAGTCCCTCCTCGTCATGGAGAGTGCCGGGATGATGAAGATTGCCACCGGTGAGGGTTCCCCCCTCTGGCAGGGTGCCGGAACAGGGTCCCGATTGGTTTTTGGTGGCTACAGAGGCTTGCGGCGGCGGAACTCCCGATCTATTCTGTTCCCCGATGGTTTTAGGGTATATTGGTATATATAAGAGGAAGAAATACGCCAGGGGAGCCACGAGGGGCCCACGAGGGTGGAGGGCGCGCCCGGGGGGGCGCCCCCCTGCCTCGTGCCCTCCTCGTTGATTCCCTGACGTGCACTCCAAGTCCCCTGGATTGCTTCCGTTCCAAAAATAACTTTTCTGAAGGTTTCATTCCGTTTGGACTCTGTTTGATATTCCTTTTCTGCGAAACACTGAAACAAGGGAAAAACAGAAACTGGCACTGGGCTCTGGGTTAATAGGTTAGTCCCAAAAGTAATATAAAACTGCATAGTAAAGCCCATAAAACATCCAAGATGGATAATATAATAGCATGAATACTTCATAAATTATAGATACATTGGAGACGTATCAACAGGGTACATGATCAGATGCAGTCGTAGCAAGAGAAAGCACCTCAGTCATAGGATAGTCTGAAATCCAGTCCACTGAAGTGAAGAACCAATCTAATTGTTCAAGAAGTGGATTGTCTTGCATATTTGACCAGGTAAAAGCTCTGCCCTTGATGGGCAATTCAAGGAGGACCAAGTGCCCAATTATCTCATTAAAGATGAACATATCATTTAGACCCCACCTGGCAGATTCCTCTTATCTGTAGACCTTATGAAGTTTAAATCACCTAACAGCAACCAGTTCTCTTCAATAGGAATATTTAGATTATAGAGCCAAGTGAAAAAATTATCTCTGGCCTCTCCCTAACAGGGCCCATATACAACACCCAAAGTCCATTTTTCATTATTCTGCCTGGACACAAACTCAACAACCACTGCGAATTGTTGAACCTCTATTAAGGTCCCAATAAAAACAGAGGAGTTCCATACCACAAGAATTCCACCAGAAGCTCCCAAGGAAGGAGAGCAAGCAAAGCTATCAAACCTTTTAGGACAGAAACTTTTAATTGATCTAGAGTCAAAAGAGGAGCACTTAGTTTCCTGTAGATAGGCAATAGCACATTGGCTTTCATCAATTTTTTTGCCTAACTGCTCTTTGCCTAGCTTCAGAGTTTAAACCTCTAACATTCCAACACATAACATTCCAGTTTCGACAATGGCTACTCATTAAAACATAGCATAATAAGATCCACAAACCACATAGCACACAATGCCATGTGTCCAAAAGAGCACATAAAAGTTTGACCCAACATTATTACAGGAAAGTTTACATAACCGAACATCCAACAAAAGGACAGATAAAAAGCACATTTAGGGGCTTGCCAGACCCATGGAGACAATGCCACACTAATCATTAGCATTAGTGGAAGCAGCATTTGGTGGGTCCACCATGAGTGCATCCACGGAGAGAAGGGTAGTGTCAATTTCCAGCTCCCTTCCAATTTCTTGCAGGCGGCTAACAGGTGTAGCTGGTGGAATCTCTTCATGCGCTGGATCATCTGGCATCTTAGCAGTGAATGGCTTGGCTATGGGCTTCTTCCTCATGGGCTGCAAAGTGAGCTCCTGGAAGGTGGGCTTGAACCCATCCCATTGGACAGAACTCCTGGTACATCTTCTAACAGAAGTGTCCACAATTGGAGTTGGCGCCAACGTCTTCCGAGGCCTCCTAGATTTTGAAATCGCTGCAGCGGAGGGGGCTGTCACAGTGGCTTCTTCAGTATCTGCAGAAAACAAAGTCCTGGCAATAGGACTGATTGGCTCCTGTTCCTTCCAAGTGAGCAAAGGCAGATCCATATCCCTGAAAGCAAAATCCCAACTTCTTTTTGATAAGACCACTGGAGAGATGGGCTGCAGCATAATGGGCTTTGGGACATTAAAAACAACAGGGGCTTGCAAAAGATTGTCAAAAATTCTTCTCCAAACCATTTCAGGCGGCGAAGGAGGCCCAAAATGAACAGCAAGTGGCAGCTCAACTGAAGGCAAGGGCACAGGAGGCTGATAGACAACTATTGCCCAATTGTTGGCAACCTCAAGATCATGCGCATCATCCAAAGAAGCATCTGGGGCCTCAGGCATGTCCTCATCAACCTCAATAACTGGAACAATGGGTACCTGTTGTACAACTTCAGAACTTGGTTGAGCAGAGAGATCGACCACCATGGACTCTTGGTCTTGAGGTGCAGGCTGTTCCGCCGGCTCATTCCAGTTGCGCTAGTTATCATCCTCCACCTCATTGATTGCAGGTTCCGGAGGAGGAGGGGGGACAACATTCCACCCCAGAGCAGGAAACGGGGGCAATAGAAACAGTGGCATTTCAGGAAAAGGAACCCCAGGAACTGGGTGCGCATTACCATTGATGGGCATCCAGTCTTCATCCTGCGGCATCTGCTCAGCAAAATTTGCACCCAAGATATACAAAGGCGCAGTCCAAGACACCCTAGCACCACGCCAAGTAGCATAATCCATAAAAACCACATCCCGTGGCACAAGAATATCTTCAGGGAATGAAGCAAAAACCAGAGATCGAACCAGATATGGGTCCTCACTAATCCAATGATGAAACTTGCCAAATTTGTTTACTGCTGCTCTGAGATAATCCGTATTGCGAAGATCTAACGGGACACTCAGGAACATAAGCAAACCCTGACAAAAACCTTGAGCACCACGGAAGGACTCACCCTCATCATGTTTCATAAAATGAATGAAGCGATCATTGCCCAGAGGTTGGGGTGGAAGCTGAAGCAGTGAGAACCTAACTGCAACGTCTCTGAGCTCAAACAACCCCACAGAACGAATCCAAGGCTACGCAGACCTGACTAGCACACCATGTGCTTGCAGCCACTGAACCACATCTTCCCTAGCAGCGCCAATCTGATTGGGCCGGGGGATATGCATTACCTCAGCAAGCATGAAGTCTTCATGGAGGCACACATTGGGGTATGTGGCGTCACAAAAGTTCTCGGCACCCTATCGTCCCCACTGTCGACGATGTGGTGACCAGCCGGGACATACAACAGAGGATCCAAATGAAAGTTAGCCATCGGAACAGATCACTGTCGCTCCGCCGACGGCGAATGCAGCGGCGGCGGTGGCGTTGTAGGCGGAGGATCCGAAGGTGACTTGGGGTCGGGGCTGATGGGACTGGGCGAGGGAGTAAAAGCGGAAGTGCAAGGGAGGTCCAAGTTTGGTAAATGCGATGTCAGAGAGATATTCTTGCTATGCACCTCGGAAGTTGCAACGCTACCGGGTTTTGGTTGCCAAACCATACCCAAGATTCGAGCAAATCTGTTACAATCTTTTTTAACGTGCCCGATCCGAAGACAAGAAATACACCATAGTTTAGACGTGCAGGCTGAAGCAAAATGACCCTTTTCTAAGCACTTCTGGCACGTATGTATTTCCTCAACCATTCCATAAATCAAATTGTCAAAATCTTCTTCGGCTTGCTGTGAGGAAGGGATATCAGATAGCCCAGGAGGCCCAGGAGGTGGGTCCGGATTGGCTCCTTCTGTCGGCCCAGAAGACGCCCGATCATCGCGGCCCGTGGCACGTACCGGCGGTGGCCCAACATGGCCATGGACGTCCACATTCAAAGAACCATGATTCCCGCCCAAGAAGGACGGTGTCCGATCAGCCGGAGATAACAAATCTTGCATTGTGCCAAAAGATATGGATGGCCTCATCGACGTCCACCGGAGATTCGCCGGCAAGGTGGGATGGATGACTACCCTCTCATGTGAAGGAATCAAATAACCCGCATCTTCAGTAGTTTGAATGCAATTTTCAGAAGCTGGATAACGATAACCACGGCAAGCTGGGTAGTTTTGAAAGACTGCAAATGATAATTTCTTGCCAACTGGACGAGTAGATTTGAACGAGGACTTTGGTGGCTTATTATGCATGGCCATCAAACCAAGAGCAGCATGCCTTTTCGAGGGACTAACAAGGATCCACTCAGCATCACTTTCTAATTTCCAAATCTTAAACTCACGACCCCAATTAGGGCCACCGTTACCCCAAAGATGAAAGTAACATTTGAAATTGTCACAAGCAAAAGATCTAAGACTTAGAATAATCATGGCTACTGCCTTGCAAGAAACTTGAAATCCAAATACCTTATCCTTGATCAAGAAAACCATGAACTCAATAGCCGAACCACCAATGGCCGCCTCCAGAGCCGCCGCTACTGAATCCTCATTCAAACAAAAATCATGACACCCAAAAGAGACCACCATGGTGAAGATCTCCGAATCATCCACAGGGTGCACCGTAAAACCAGTAGATTGAAAAACCTTATCTGCAAAAACCAAACCCTTGGAGAAGTCCAAGCCAAGGGTAGATCCATCACTGGAATCCATGGGAGATGGGGATGAACGTGTAGATCCCAACACGCCGGAGAGATCTATTGGAGAGAAACTAGAAATTGGTGGCTGGTTATGCCCAGTATACTTCGTCAACTCCCTATTGCAGGGGACTAGATCCAGGTATTCTGGCGTGCAAAAATTGATTTTTGGCCTATTCATGGCCTCAAGGAAACTACGCCACTACTTCCAAGCCCACGAGATCAAGGTTGTCACCCGCTTCCCTTTGCAAAGGATACCCCGAAACCCTGAGGCTACCGGCAGGATAGTGGAGTGGGCATTGGAGTTATCCAGCTTTGGCTTAAAGTTTGAAAGCACATCAACAATTCAGAGTAGAGCACTGGCAGAGTTTATTGCAGAATGGACGCCAACCCCTGATGAAGAGGTACTAGAGGCAGTTATTCCTGGTAAGGAAGCACCCCAAGAATGGATCATGTATTTCGATGGTGCCTTCTCCCTACAAGGTGCAGGGGCTGGCATGCTTCTCGTTGCTCCCATTGGAGAGCACCTGAGGTACGTCGTCCAGATGCATTTTCCCCAGGAGGAGGCGACCAACAATACTGCAGAGTATGAAGGGCTCCTTGCCGGGCTCAGGATTTCCAAAGAATTGGGGATCGAGAAGTTGATCATTCGAGGAGATTCACAACTTGTGGTGAGACAAGTCAACAAGGATTACCAAAGCCTACTGATGGAGGCATACGTTGAGGAAGTGAGAAGGCTGGAGGAGCGCTTTGACGGATTGCAAATGGAGCACGTACCCCGTGCAGAAAATAGTGTTGCTGATCATCTGTCAAAGTGCGCTGCGCAGAAGCTTCCTGTGGAACCAGGAACTTTTGTTCTCCATCTTGCTTAGCCCTCTGTATCCCCAGCAACAATGGCCCGGAAGAGGACGAAACTGGACTCCGGCAAGCCTCTCCCGGGGCTCCCGGTAGAGAGCTTGACGGGAACAACTCCCCTTCAGCTGCTGAGCTAACCCCTCCCACTATACCACCGGTCTTTGTGGCCGAGGGGTGCACTCCCACGAAGGAGGAGGTGCTGCTGGTCCTTGTTGCAGAGCCCCAAGCTCCAACTTGGGCACGGCACATAGTTCATTTCCTCCAAACCGGAGAACTTCCCGAAGAGCAAGAAGAGGCTGGGAGAGTAGCCCGGAGGGCCAGTATGTATCAGTTTGTCGATGACACACTATACAGAAGAAGGCCCAATGGTGTGAAATTGAAGTGCATATGCCGGGAAGAAGGAAAGGAACTGCTGGCAGAAATACACAAAGGCATGTGCGGCTCCCACATTGGATCAAGGGCTTTAGTTCGGAAAGCATTCCGGCAAGGATTCTATTGGCCCACATCCCTCCAAGATGCGGTCGAGCTAGTCACCAAGTGTGAAGCCTGCCAGTTCCATTCCAAGAATATCCATCTGCCTGCCCAAGCTCTTTAGACAATCCCTTTGTCATGGTCGTTATTGGTCCGGGGGCTCGATATCCTCGGCCCTTTCCCCCGTGCTGCCGGGGGCTTTGAATTCTTGTTCATTGAGACAAATTTACAAAGTGGCCAGAAGTAGAAGCTGTGAGAAAGGTGACTGCTTAGTCAGCTATCAAGTTCTTGAAAGGATTGGTGTGCCGCTTTGAGGTCCCTGCCCGGATCATCGCTGGCAACGGCACCCAATTCATGAGCCGCGCCTTCATGCAATATGTTCATGCCCTCGGAAGCAAGACCTCATTTGCCTCTATTGCACATCCCGGAAGCAATGGGCAAGCTGAGAGGGAGAATGCTGAAGTGTTGCGAGGACTCAAGACAAGAACATTTGATAAGCTGCAGAAGTGCGGCAGGCGATGGATCGACGAGCTGCCGGTGGTTCTTTGGTCCCTCAGAACGACACCAAATTGAGCTACCGGGCAGACTCCCTTCTCCCTAGTCTATGGGGCAGAAGCAGTTATCCCCACGGAACTCATTTACGGGTCACCTTGAGTGCTTGCCCACGATGAAGTAGCGCAGGAACAACACCGGCATGACGACGCTGTGCTTCTCGAGAAGAACCGTCTCCCAGCTGCCACGCATGCTGCATGCTACCAGCAAGCCCTGCGTCGCTATCACAGCCGCAGGGTTCATGCCCGGTGTTTTGAGGAAGGCGACCTTGTCCTTAGGCGCGTTCAGTCCGCCAAGGGTACAAACAAGTTGACGCCGAAGTGGGAAAGCCCTTACCGGGTAGTATGAGTCACCAGACCTGGCGCAGTCTTTCTGGAGACCGGAGATGACATTCAATTGCAAAAATCATGGAATATTGAGCATTTCCGCAAGTTCTACCCGTAAGGCGCAACTGTCGGGCCTGCTCGACAGCCACGCTTTTGTACAGGCCTTGCCTCAGTTGCATGTAACCCCTTGTACAAAGCCAGGCACAGACCCTGAGCAATAGAGAGATAAATGAAGCGTTGGGGGGCCCCTGACAAGTTGCATGCATGCATAAGCATATCATGAGCATCGCATGTTCATGTAGATAAGATCGCATCTGGAATCATTTTCATCTGCATAAATTGCAGGCTCCTGCCATGGACTTGGTCCCCAAGAGGAGATGAGAAGACGAGCCTACGCTGCGATCTCCGGCAAGCCAAACAGATAAGTTCTTTCTCTTATCCATACATGTTCTGTAAGCAAGGACTTGTGCATAAGAAAACCTCGTTGCCTTTCGAGACTTAGGTGCTCCCATCCCTTGACTCGAACGTTGCTTCGGTCAGGATGGTTGAGTGGCCTTTGACGAAAAAGGATTGGCGGAGGGCTGGTCCCTCTTCATGATTTGTGCCCGGTAGGCCTAACTCCGCGGTAACAAAACTGGGGGGTACCGGCAGGATAGCCTGCCAGGGGAAACTTGTTTACCTAAAAGTATAGAGGCATCCCACCTTAGCATGGACATACTACATGCACGAGTCCCTGGCAAGGTTTATCTTTTTCATTAATATGCTGATCAAACAAGTACAGACCTTACAGGACATAAACATGGATTAAATTGATTACATAGTTTGAACTAAAATTTGGCAAGTGCCTACATATTTAAGATTGAAAAAAGGATAAAACGCCCATGATGCCTTCACTTTTTTCTCTCCTTCTTAGAAACTACAGGGAGAGACGAATAAGGCAGAGGGAAGGCCTGGCTAGGATTTGGCGCCTCCCCAGGATCAGGATAGCACCGTTCCTAGGCTAGGAGGAAGAAACCGGAGGGCAAATACGAATGGTGGCGCTGCCGGAAGCCCAGACGGAGACGATGGTGCTGCCGGCAAACACGACTCGTCGAAGTGGTCTCCCCCATTCCTGACGCGTCGTGGGTTGCTGCCACCTTCTGTACCACTATCACTCGAAGCTCCCACCACGCCAGCTGAAGCGGGCGCCATGCGCTCTGGATAACTCCACAGAGAGCATGGTCGTCTCCGAAGGCCCAAAGATGAGAAGCCGACGCCCGTTGAAGAAGCATGTACGGGGCCAAGGGGCTCTCCCATGCGCCGGACGGGCAGTGCCCTGTGAGGTAGGGTCCGCCTTCACCAATGGCGAACCATCTCTACGACCTCCCTCTGACGCTGCGGGAAGAGGGGGAATAGGTGACGACCGACTACCACACCCCGTGTCCATTACGAGCCTCAGCATGGTGTCGTTTGCGTTTCCCCTCACTAAAGTTGAAGCCACGGGCGGCCCGGCGACGAGCACACCGGATTCGCCACCTCCAATGATACTGCCGCGCCGCCCGCGCGCCCTCCTAAGGCTCTCGTGGAGGTGAGAAAGGAATCCTGCCCCAGCGCAGGCGTGATCATACCCTTCTCTCACTCTCCAAGCGTCAGCACGAGCATTTGGCATCACCAACCCCAAGCTAGGACCCGGGGCCTGGCCCTAGGCTCTCCCTTTCAGCATAACCAAGAAAAAGCAGAGGATGGAGGGGGAGGGATATGAGGATGAATGCCTCCGCTCCTCCCTCGCGCTTCCTTTTATAGGCGGGCTAGGGCTGGGGGCTGATCCCCCGGCGGGTGACCGCCGTCCTCCTCCACCAATCCATGAAGGTCGGGCCCCTGCCTTGATGCTCTCCCGCACCACGCACCTCCGTTTCCTACCCCACTTCCTACATGCAGCATACATGGCTAAGGATAAGGGCATGGTGGGAAGAGTGAATTGGCAGTTACTCACCCGCGCGTTAAAGTCATTCATAGGCCATTACAAGAGTGACCCCACTTCAATTGGCGTTACACAACGAGCGGGAGAACCGGAAACTGACCTGGGCTAAGGATTAATGAAGAAGCAAAGAAGATCTCAAAAAGGGCAAGCCACTGCTACGCTCATGCCTGTGCACTAGTTAGGGCCTACCCCGACGACGCCCGACAGCGCGTTCAGGCCAGGCCCAGCGGCTCCTGTTGGTGCAACAAACCCTGGGTCCAATGCCCAAACTTTGCACAGGACTAAGGACAAGTTTAAAGCACCCAAGATCAGATCAAGCACGAAGGGATCAGCTCTTTTGAAGAATCAGAGAGTTGGTCCAGAAGACCAAGTCAAGCAAGAGAAGGTAAGATATCACTAAGGGAAAAACCTCCCTTGCCGGGCAGGCGAGCCTGGCGAGGTTGGGGTCACCCCAGAAGCAAGCCTCCAGATCGTCCCGGCAGGCCTGCCAGGACTTGCGGAGGCAAACCACTCCACCTCACAGTGACATAAGTCATCGATCAGTGCGGTGTCAAGCTCCTAAATGACTAAGTGGCTGCTTCCTGGCACATGGCAGCCACTTCTTATAGAAAACACCTCCATATGACACCCTTCCTCAGACGTGTCAAGGAAGCAGGCGAAAAGCTGACAAAATAGCCCGGCAAGGTTTGCCGGGCACGCTGTGATATGACACTAAGCGGCACATTTAATGCGCTCTGTCTGCCTGCAGATTTAGGTATGATAGCATTGATTGCTATCTCGTGGTGACCCCTTTATCTATAAAAGGAGGCCAATGACAACCGCAGAAAGGATTCAGACCCTCACACATTCATATGCGC
This sequence comes from Triticum aestivum, assembly GCF_018294505.1. NCBI lineage: Eukaryota > Viridiplantae > Streptophyta > Magnoliopsida > Poales > Poaceae > Triticum > Triticum aestivum. Next base: position 276,613,609 of record NC_057808.1, read on the forward strand.
GTAGCTACTCTCGCCCCGAGGCAACCCTGCCAGGCAAGAGCGCCGCGTTCTCCACCATTATCCACCAAAGCAGGGGTAGGGTTTTACGCCACGCGGCGCCCCGCACCTGGGTATAAACTGCCCGTTTGATCTCTGACGTGTTGTGTTATGCTTATCTGCTCTTTGTGCAACGTGCCCATCCCCCCGCCGAACCAAAAGGGGCTCATGGTCCCACAGGTGGTCGTGGTTTCCCACGACAGTGTTGCCTAATGATCTTGTTGCTCAAGTGCTTAGTGATATTGCTCCCAAACCCTCAGCCAATTTCTCTATCCAAATATGTCCAAAACCTAAAATCCAACTCGGCACCACTGATATTTCCCATCCGGAGCCACCGAGTTCATCTGGACTTAGCCACTGCCAAAACCCCTAACAATTCGGTCTTAGAGATACGGATCTCGGTCCCACCGAGATGGCCTTGCTAGTGCTCTGTGACTTGTTGCATTCACTTCGGTTTCACCGAGATGTTGCAATCGGTCGCACCGCGTTGGCTTGACCGATTCTCTGTTGCTTGTTGCTTCACTTCGGTCCCACCGAGTAGATGCAATCGGCGCCACCGAGATAGGTTTGCCCTAAACCCTAGCACGTTGGTCCCACCGAGTTGTTCCAGTCAGTCCCATCGAGATTCCTAGTTCATATTTTTTGTACAGATCGTGCCACTGAGTTTTCTAATCGGTGCCACCGAGATGGGTCAAAAGTGTGTAACGGTTGGATTTTGTGTGGAGGCTATATATACACCCACCCCTTCTTCTCATTAGAGAAAGCCATCAGTACGTGCCTGCACTTCCACCATTCATTTTCTGAGAGAGAACCACCTACTCATGTGTTGAGATCAAGAGATTCCATTCCTACCATTTGAATCTTGATTTCTAGCCTTCCCCAAGTTGCTTTCCACTCAAATCCTTCTTCCACCATAGCCAAATCTGTGAGAGAGAGTTGAGTGTTGGAGAGACTATCATTTGAAGCACAAGATCAAGGAGTTCATCATCAACACACCGTCTATTACCTTTTGGAGAGTGGTGTCTCCTAGTTAGGTGTCGCTTGGGAGCCTCCGACATGATGTGGAGTTGAACCAAGAAGTTTCTAAGGGCAAGGAGATCGCCTACTTCGTGAAGATCTACCTGAGTGAGGCAAGTCCTTCATGGGCAATGGCCATGGTGGGATAGACAAGGTTGCTTCTTTGTGGACCCTTCATCGGTGGAGCCCTCTGTGCACTCGTGCAACCATTACCCTTCGTGGGTTGAAGTCTCCATCAACGTGGACGTACGATAGCACCACCTATCAGAACCACGCCAAAAATCTTCGTGTCTCCACTGCATTTGCCTTCTCCAAACCCTTCCCTTTACCTTCATATGCAATGGTTTACATTCCGTCGCTATACTCTTAGAATTGCATGTGTAGGTTTATTGCTTGACTTGTCATAATTGCTAAAATGTGCCCACAACTAAAATTGAGAAAAGGAAATATTTTTATTTGGTCAAGTAGCCTAATCACCCCCTTAGACATACTTTCAATCCTACACCATTGCAACTGGTATTGATAAGACTGAGGTGTGATGTCTACTACACAACTTGTTCTTGTAGACTCGTGTTGGGCCTCCAAGCCAAGAGTTTTGTAGGACAGTAGCAAATTTCGATGACCTAAGGTTTATCAATCCGTGGGAGGCTTAGGATGAAGATGGACTCTCTCAAACAACCCTGCAACCAAATAACAAAAAGTCTCTTGTGTCCCCAACACACCAAATACAATGGTAATTTTTATAGGTGCACTAGTTCGGCGAAGAGATGGTGATACAAGTGTAGTAATGATAGTAGATATTGATTTTTGCAATAGGAACAATAAAAACAACAAGGTAGCAATTGATAAAACGGAGCACAACGGTATTGCAATGCTTGAAAATGAGGCCTAGGGTCCGTACTTTCGCTAGTGAATCTCTCAACAATGCTAATCTAATTGGATCATATAACCATCCCTCAACATGCGATGAAGAATCACTCCAAAGTTCTTATCTAGCGGAGAACATAAGAAGAAATTGCTTGTAGGGTATGAAACCACCTTAAGTTATTCTTTCCATTCGATCAATTCAAGAGTTCATGTTAAAATAGCACAAATTTATTCTTTCCGTTCGATCTATCCAAGAGTTCGTACTAAAATAACACCATATGATACACATCAACCAACTCTAATGTCACCTAGATACTCCAATGTCACCACAAGTATCCATGAGTTAATTATACGATACGCATCAAACAATTCCAGATTCATAATACTCGATCCAACACAAAGAACCTCAAAGAGTGCCCCAAGATTTCTACCAGAGAATGTAGGACGAAAACGTGCACCAACCCCTATGCATAGATTTCCCCAATGTCACCTTGGAAATCAGCGAGTTGAGTTCCAAAACATATATCAAGTGAATCAATATAATACCCCATTGTCACCACGGGCATTCATATGAAAGACAAATATCAAGTGCTCTCAAATCCATAAAAGTATTCAATCTGATAAAACAAAATCTCAAAGGGAAAACTCAATTCATCACAACAAGATAGACAGGGGAAAACACCATATGATCTAACTATATTAACAAATCTCGTGATATATCAAGATCGTGCCATCTCAAGAACACGATAGAGAGAGAGAGAGATTAAACACATAGCTACTGGTACAAACCCTCGGCCCTGATGGTGGACTACTCCCTCCTCATCATGGTGGCCGCCGGGATGATGAAGATGACCGCCGGTGATGATTTCCTCCACCGGCAGGGTGCCAGAACAGGGTCTAGATTGGTTTTTTCGTGGCCATAGAGGCTTGCGGCGGCGGGACTTCTGATCTAGGGTTATTTTTTATGGTTTCTCTATTGATAGGATTTTTTGGCGTTGGTTTCACGCGAAGATGGGCCTCGAGGTGAGCACAACCCAACGGGGCAAGCCAGGCCCCTCTGGCGCCGTGGTGGGTTGTGCCCTCCTCGTGGCTCTTCTGGCCCTTCCACGAAGCTTCTAGTGCCTCTTCTGTTCCAAAAAAAATTATCAAAAAGTTTCGTTGCATTTGGAGAACTTTTATTTCTGCACAAAAAACAACACCAGGTAGTTCTGCTGAAAACAGCGCCAGTCCGGGTTAGTTCTATTCAAATCATACCAAAACCATATAAAATTGTTGTAAACATGACATGAATAGTTCATAAATTTTAGACACATTGGAGACGTATCAGCATCCCCAAGCTTAATTCCTACTCGCCCTCGAGTAGGTAAATGATAAAAGAAATAATGTATGAAGTGTGAATGCTAGTATAGTGCATAAGTTTGATTAATGATAATTTCAATCACTTTTCCTAGCATCATAACAACAATTCTTTCTCATAAAACTTCTCATGTTAAAGTAGCAACCAATTCACATGTTAAGGTTCAAACATTGAATTCTCTTGAAACTCAACAACCTATATTCTTAGTCACCAAACAATCGCAAGTCAACTTATTCAACAGAGTCTAAGTAAGAGCTCCACATACTCAATCATCATATAGTCTTCTATGATTGCTAGTACTCAAAGCATATTTTTAGAACAAATTGCATCCGTCAAACACAGAGAAAGATATGGGCTTACTGTTTCGCCTCCCAACTCATTTATCATAGAGATAACTGTCAACAATAATAAATCATGATCAAATATATTTGACAGGTCATATGTGCCTAGATCTTTCCCCACCACATGATGCTTGCCAACTAGAGAATAATTGAGGTTGAAATGAGAATGCATACTATTGACTCTTACATAAAAGTAAATACTAAAAAGTAAAATATAGGCCCTTCACAGAGGGAAGCAGAGGTTGTCATGCACTTATCATTTTTGGATGCCCAAACTCTTAATGCAAACGAACGTCACGTTATATTGCCCCTTATGATAGCAACCTTTATTATGCAGTCTGTCGCTTTTATTACTTTGCCATCACAAGTTCGTACAACGCTCAATTTTCCCTTACAATAAAAGATCAAACATATTTAAGAGCAATTTTTATTGCTTTATGCACCAATGACAACTTACTTGAAGGATCTTATTCAATCCATAGGTAGGTATGGTGGACACTCATGGCAAGAAACTGGGTTTAAGGGTTTTTGGATGCAGAAGGAGTATCTCTACTTAGTATGAATTTTTGGCTAGCAAAAGATCCTAGGCAAACACCACATGTTGGAGGATCCATGACAATATAACTTCTATGCAAATATAAACATCCATAACTCATTATGTTGTCTTCCTTGTCCAACTTCAACTAATTTGCTCAAGTTTGAAAATAGTTAATCGGTATTCACAATCATAGAAGATGTCCAAGATGATATATTTGTATGTGAAAGTTCTCTTCCTTATACTAATCATTCATGAATTGCTTGTATGACCAATATTGTGATTGTCAAGCTTCAAAATATTTCACTTTCTAAACCCAATGTGAAGCTACCACTAGGCATAATATGAAAATATAATTTCAACTTCATGATATTCATTTCATTCAACAATTTACTCATAGGATATAAGTGAAGCACAAGAGTAAACGACAAACTACTCCAAAAAGATATAAGTGAAGATCAAGCGAGTGGTTTAGTAAATAGGTAGCTATTTGAGGGCTCTCTCTTATTTAGAAACTTTCAGATCTAAGTATTTTTTTTAAAACAGCAAGCAAGACAAAATAAAATGATATTCCAAGAATAGCACACATCATGTGAAGAAGCAAAAACTTAGGCTCAACCGATACAAACCGATAAATGTTGATGAAGAAAGATGGGATGCCTACCGGGGCATCCCCAAGCTTAGATGCCTGAGACTTCTTGAAAAATTATCTCCTGATGCCTTGGGCATCCCCAAGCTTGAGCTTTTGTGTCTCCTTAATTCCCTTTATATCACGGTTTCCCTAAATCTTAAAAACTTCATCCACACAAAACTCAAAAAGAACTTGTGAGATAAGTTAGTATAAATCAATGCAATAACCTTATCATTCTCTACTGTAACAAATCACTAAAACTATAATTTAACATTGCATACTAAATGCCTCTGCATATTTAATACTCCCATCCTCAAATAGAATCATTAAACAAGCAAACATATGCAAACAATGCAAACATAACAGCAATATTTCAAAACAGGACAGTCTGTAAAGGATGCAAGAAGATTCATACTTATTTAATTCCAAATTTTTTCAAAATTTACTACACTGTAGAAAATTTATCATAGCTTATTGTGCAAAAAATTTCAACCTTTTATCCCATTCTTACTTTTTTAGAGAATTTTTGCATCAGCGATAAACTTTCTGTTTTGAAACAGCAACTCATATACTTGCAAAATAAGCACGGCAAAGGCTATACTTGACATTTTTATTGAAGTAAAAGATGCAAAAATTACTATAAATAATAGAAATCAAATCAAAACAAAAGAAAATGATGCTCCAAGCAAAACTCATATCATGTGACAAAGAAAATATAGCCTCAAGTAAGGTTACCGATATTGTTGGAGACGAAAGAGGGGATGCCTTCCGGGGCATCCCCAAGCTTAGTTGCTTGGATCTTCCTTGTATATTACCTTGTGGGTGCCTTGGGCATCCTCAAACTTAGGGTTTTACCACTCCTTATTCTCCTCATATCGATATCTCACCCAAAACTTGAAAACTTCAATCACACAAAACTTAACGGAACTTCGTGAGATAGGTTAGTATGATAAAGACAAATCATTCACTTTGGTACTGTCAAAGACAAGATTAATAATTGTTATCACACAATGCCTATTGTACCTTATCATTTCAAGAATTTACATTGAGCAATATAAGCCATGGAAACTAGAAAACAAGCAAACTATGCATTGAAAACAGAACCTGTTAAAAACAGAACAGTCTGTAGTAATCTGAACAAGGACCATACTTCTGCTACACCAAAAATTCTGAAAAATTAGGGCAACGTAGACAATCTGTATATCAATCATCTGTAAAAAATTCAGATCAAAATCACGTTCCAGTGAATTTTCAAAATTCCTGGACTGAGCGCGAAATTTTCTGTTTTTGCACAGAATCAAGTCAGCTATCATCCACATTATCCCAATGGCTTTACTTGGCACTTTATTGAAACAAAAGCCATAAAACATGTTTACTACAGTATCATAATCATGTGAACACACAAAAACAGTAGGGGTAAATATTGGGTTGTCTCCCAACAAGCGCTTTTCTTTAATGTCTTTTAGCTAGGCATGATGATTTCAATGATGCTCACATAAAAGTAAAGAAATGAAACACAAAGAGAGCATCATGAAGCATATGACTAGCATATTTAAGTCTAACCCACTTCCTATGCATAGGGATATTTTGAGAAAACAACTTATGGGAACAAGAATCAACTAGCATAGGAAGGCAAAACAAGCGAAACTTCAAGATTTTCAACACATAGAGAGGAGACTTGATATTATTGAAATATGTAGAAGCATATGTTCCTCTCTCATAATAATTTTCAGTACCATCATGAATGAATTCAACAATATAAATATCACCTAAAGCATTCTTTTCATGATCCACAAGCATAGAAATTTTAATACTCTCCACATAAGCAAATCTGTTCTCATGAATAGTAGTGGGAGCAAACTCAACAAAATAACTACATGGGATTGAAAATGAAATTTTTTGGTGTACGGGCAGTTAGAGCCGCACCCGCGGCCACACTTAGTAGGGCCAAGGAGGGAAAGCAAAGACACAAGATAGGCAGAGCAACGCCAAGACCAGAAACACAAAGAGCAGAGGGACGAGGTGAACTCCCCCGGCAAGGCCCTTGCCGGGGCGGCCTCCACAGCCTCGGCAAGAACCTTGCCGGGGCAACTTGCCCAACACCAGCAGAGTTGCCACCCTTGAGCCTAAGAATTCCGACGCCATCACCACAGTTGAACCAAAGCTCGGGAGGCACCTCTATGGTGGCATGCAGATCTTTGTGAAGACCAGAAGCATACAAGACTAGGTGATAACCAGAAGACGAAGATCCTCGGCAAGATCCATGCCAAAGATACCCACGATACCCCCCGGAAAGACCCTTGCTAGGGACGCCCACGACGCCGCGGCAAGGCCCTTGCCGGGACCCCGGCAAGACTCTTGCCGAAGACATCCGCGGGGCCGCAGCCAGGCCCACACCCGCCAAGGCTCCACCGCCGTTCCCACACAGCTGCCAGCCCACCAACTCGGCAGGTACCTGCGTGGCGACGTGCGACTTCCAAGCCAACCCAGCAAGCACCTGCGTGGTGGCATGCAGATCTTCATGAAGACTCTGCCACCGCACCAACTCAGCAGCCAGCCAGCCAGCGTGGCACTACACGCCTCTTAAGCTCGGACGCGCGTCGAAGCCAGGCGGGGCGGCAACAGCCGGAACGAGCTTCCTTGCCATCCCCGATAAAACAAGAAGGGCATGTCGGCAGCGCATTAAATGTGTTTGTCCTGCGGTGCCAAGAGATAGACTCGACCACTGTACAATTTTACACCTCCTGTATGCCAGTGTGCAACCCCTTTGACTATAAAAGGAGGCCCGCGGCATACTTCGAAAGGATTCGGACTTTTTGGACCCTGCATGCTTTGTAGCTAGTCCAAGAACACCAGATAAACATAAACCAGCAGGAGTAGGGTATTACGCATCACTTGCGGCCCGAACCTAGATCATCCCCCTGCGTTGGTCTTCTAATCCCGCTCTTCGCACAGCCCCGCGCCCGCCAACCGTAGCAAAAGGGATTCTTCATGGTCCCATAGGTGTCGTTTCCCCCGACATCTTTGGCGCGCCGGGTAGGGGGAGGGCGCAAGCTGTGGAAATCTGGTTTTGGAGCCGACACGTTGACTCTTTCATGGGGATGGCTTGGAGGGAGAGGGCGACGTCGATCAGCCACCCTCTGGTGCCGTCCGGAGCTTCGACAGCCATCTGCGTGGCCACAAAAGCTAAGTCATGCAAAACTTTGAGCAATTCCTTTTTATATAAGGTTATCCTCCTCGAAGATCTTGCCCTTTGTATGGAAAACCTGCACGCAATGGGGCCCTTCCGCTATTGGCAATGCCCTTGTTCTATTTCGAGTCCGCTCAACGGTTCGAGCGGCTGCGTCGAGAGCGGCAGGGTGGCCTTCCGCTATTGGCAACGCTCTTGTTCTGTTTTGAGTCCGCTCGACAGTTCGAGCGGCCGCGCTGAGAGCGGTCAGGTGGTTTGCCTGGCAGCAAGCACACCCGGCAGGCTATTGAGGATCCATCCTCAAGGCGTCGCGGCTTGGGTTTACGCGCCGGCAAGCCTATCCAATTAAACGTAGGGTGGACATACAAAGAGAGATCAAATAGGAAAATCACATACATCATTTCAAAGTACTGCAGAGTTATATTACATCAATTGTTGCTGTGGTTCTAACTAAAGATAAAAATTGTCTTGATCATGAACCTGCAGCGGCGATAAGAAACGGGGTGCCTAGTCCCGGCGCTGGCCCTCTATCCTCCGAACTCCGTCGACGCGGCTGATGATGGGCTCGATACGCTCCTCGAGCGCCACGAGGTCCACACCCTCCGGCAAGCTCTCCAGTGCAGCGTCGAAGTCGATGTTGGGGTTCCAGTATGCCACCTTGGTGAGGACCTTGATCAGGGCACCCCAGCAAAGCTTTCGGGCCTCGTTGGCCAGAGAGGTCGCTCGATTGGCCCGAAGCCGCTCCAGGGCTCCAAGGACGCCCTCGAAGAACAGGGTCAGCCTGGCGTTGGGGCTCACGTTCGGCTCCTGGGAGTACATGACATCCGGCAGGCCCATGGGGGCCAGCTGCGCGGTGAGCCTCCCTACGACGTCGATGAGGCGGCCGATCCAGAGGTTCACGCCTTCGCATAATCCTCGTACTCGGCGGCGCCGTCCCTTCGCAGCCGTTTCTCCTTCTCCAGGTCCTTGGTCAGGGTCTCCTCCCGGGCCCTGACCTCTAAAAGCGTCCCCTTGTCACATCCCTAGCTCTGACAATGCCTAGTGCTAGCATCTGGTGTTGCATCATGTTTAAATTTTCCAGAAAGTTGAAATGGGGATGACAGAACCCCCAGCACCCCCTGATAACAACTAGGGTTTACTAAAATCTTTTTCAATGAACCTGAAATGCCCTTCTAAAATGTCCATCACTTTTGTCTTGGTCCAGAACCTCTGCCAAAATTGGTTCGCATTTTTCTAGGACACGTAAGGTCACTGAATTAAATCATATGCTATTTGCAGTTGGGCATTTAAATGCTATATATTATTTTGAGTGCTCAATTAATTCTGAACTTAAGTGAGGGCTCTTAGGAATAATCCAAACAGAGCCCACAATTATCTTCTGGATTTTTGAAAACGTTTTGGTATTTTTAATAAAGCTCAGAAGTTGCAGAAAAATAGAAAAACAAAAACAGAAAATAAAAGGAAACTAACTTACCTGGCAAAGCCACCAGCCGGCCCACCTGGCGGCCCAGCGCTGTGCTGGCCCGTGCCAGCCAGCTGCTTCGTCCCCGCCAGGCAGGCAAGGAGGTGACGCCGGCGTGCGCGAGCTCGCCACGGCGCCAGCTGCTTGCCGCCCGCGCCCTTGGACACCTGGGCAAGCGCCACGTCGCCGCCCCGACCCCGCAGACACCTCGCTCACTCCCCTGCCTCTATCCTTCGCCCTCTCCCACCATGGCCGACGCTGCTGAGCCCGCGCCACCGTGAAACTCGCATCCACCGTCGTCCCCGCGCTGTACTGCCGTGCCCACGAGCTCCGCCGTCGTCTGCTTCGTCAAGCTAGCCGAGCCCCGAGCGCTCGCACGCTCTGCTTCGTCTTCTTCGACCTCATCTTCACCGAACGCCGCCGGAGATCCCCTTCGCCGTCACCGCCGCACCAGCTCGTCCCCGACCTCGCCTTCTGCTCCACCGTGACCGCCGTGAGCTCAGCTACCTCCCCATCCTTCCCGTTCTCGCTCTCGAGCCCTGCATCGACTGCACCGAGCTTGGCCGCACCCGCCGCCGCCACCGCACGTCGCCGTCGTGGCCACAACTACATTGGCTCGATTCCGAGCACGCCATCGTCTCCGCCGCACTCGCAGGAGCCCGTAGCACTCCCCACGTGCCTCGCCGTGCCCCTAGCGTCGGGGCCGACCTCGCCCAAACTCCGGCGACCGCCAAGGTCGTCGCCGGTGACGTTTCTGGCCACCCCAGCTCCACCCACTGCCACCACCCGACGCGGCTCACTCCCCGCATCACGTAGATGTGCTCCGCCATCGTTTTGGTTGCCGGAGCACGAATCCCGCACTTGCCCGCTGCGTTTGGCCTTGCCGGCGGCTAAACGCGGGCGAGTTGACCCCGCTGACCCCCTTTGACCCCGGGTGGGCCCAGTTTGACCTCCCCTGGGTCTATGACAAGTGGGACCCGCCTGCTAATTAAGTTAGGATTAGGACTAACTAAAAATTAGTTAAACTAATGACACTGACACGCGGGACCCACTGGTCAGGTTTGACCTGGACCATCCCCGTTGACTGCTGACGTCACCCTGACACACTGCTGACGCAATAAATCATTTACTGGATTTATTCTTATATAGGAAATTCCAGAAAATGTTGCAAACTTCAAAAATTCATAGAAATTAATCTGTAACTCCAAATGCAATAATTTATATATGAAAAATGATCAGAAAAATCCAATATATCCATCTGTAGAGGTTTCATGCATGTATAAACAAGTTAACTTGCTGTGTGGTGCAAAACATGATAAAGCACAATTTAAGATCACAAATGAGTTTGAACTTTGAATCTTTGGTTCAAAATAGTTCAAACCCATATGGTTATAGATGCATTAGCCCAACACACTCATTTTGCCATATCTCATTCATGCATCATATTGTTGCATCACATTGATTGTGTTTCTTCTCTGTTGCCGGTATTTGTCCCCTCTCAGTAGACGTGGTTCCGACGATGAGTTCGATGACACCGATAAAGAACTATACTATCTTCAGAAGTGCCAGGCAAGCAAAACCACCTTGTTCATTCCGATACAATACCGCTCTCTCGCTTCTGCTCTCTTTTACTGCATTAGGACAACAACGATTCATCCGTTACCTGCTACGGTAGTTGAACCCCTTTCCTCTGCATGACCTGTCATTGCCACAGTAAATAGATTAAGCCCACTAGCATGAGTAGGAGTTGTTTGAGCCCTGATGTGCCTACTCATTCATGCTTGTTGTCATGCTTGCTACTGCTTAGAGTTGAGTTAGGTCTGATTCATCGCAGATGAATCAGAGGTGTGTGAACATGTCCTACTGTTGAGAGCTAAGTGTGTGAACACGATTTGGTAAAGGTAGCGGTGAGAGGCCATGTAGGAGTACATGGTGGGTTGTCTCATTGAAACCGTCCTCAGGAACTGAGTTCTGTGTTTGTGATCCATGAACAGCTACTACCACACATTGGGATCCTTAATTGACTCTCTTGGCTTCTTAACCACCCTTGTCCTCTGTCCAGGAGTTGCAAGTAGTTTCTGGTGTTTGTAGTATGCTGGAGGCCGTGCATAGCGCTGACCCGAGGGGTGGGCTGTGATGCGGTAGGCACGTGGCCGGGTATGCCGGGCGCCCGTTTGGTGTCGCAGAACCCTGTACACATCGTTCGGGGCCGTATGTGGAAACCTCGGCCGGACACCCTGCGAATGGAACCTGAATAGGCGATAAACCTGGACTAGAGACTTGAGTGTTTAGGTAGGCCGTGGGCGACACCCTCGTTGGGCTTCCGCTTGAAGGTTGCCGAGTACATGTCGTGTAAACGGCGGTAAGTGGTGAGAGCGTGTGTGAAGAAGTACACCCCTGCAGGGTTATAAATGATCTATTCGAATAGCCGTGTCCGTGGTAAAGGACTTCTGGGTTGCCTATAACAGTTCATAGACAAGTGAAAGTGGATACTCTAAAATGCGCAAGATAAGCGTGAGTGCTATGGATGGCGTTCTCGTAGGGAGACAGGAGCGGATCCATAGTGGTGCATTGAAATGGTGAATATGTGGACTCGTGTGCGCCACCTCAAAAGAGCTACTTGCAGTCATAGTATAGGATAGCCACTGAGTCACAGCTGGCTTGCTGTAGTCAAACTCGACCACCCCTTGGTTGATACTGATGCATATGTAGCTAGTTTTGATGTAAGTCTTGCTGGGTACATTTGTACTCACGTTTGCCTATTTTATGTTTTGCAGAGAGACGTCGGTCTTGCTAGTAGTTCCGTGTGGACTTCGACGTTTAGCTTGATACCTCAGCTACGATCTTGTGCCCTCGGCAAGATCTGGTAGATAGTCAGGCTTCTCAGCCTTTTTCATTTGTAGATGTCTGTACTCATACATGTTAAGCTTCCGCATGTGCTTTGACTTGTATGCTCTGAATGTTGGGTCATGAGACCCATGTTTGTAATATCTCGCTCCTCGGAGCCTAATGAATAAATACTTTGAGTCGTAGAGCTTTGTTGTGATGCCATGTTGTATTTACACATATCGAGCACATTGTCTGTATGATTGAAATGCTTGGTATGTGTGGGTTCCGACAACCTAGTTGTTTATCCTTGGTAGCCTCTCTTATGGGGAAATGTAGTCTTGTGCTTCCATGAGCCATAGTAGTCCGCTACATCCCGGTTCACCGGAGTCCTCCTAGCCCAGCACTACTGCTCTGGAACACTTGACTGGCCAGCATGTGATTCACTTCGTTCCTGTGTCTGTCCCTTCGGGGAAATGTCACGCGGTGACATCCGGAGTCCTGCCTAGCCTGCTACAACCCGGTTCACCGGAGTCCTATTAGCCCAGTGCTACAGCCCGGATTGGCACGCTGCTGACCGACATGCTCGATGTTCATTCATGTATGCCTGTCCCCGTAAGTTAGTGCCACTTTGGGTTCACGACTAGTCATGTCGGCCCGGGTTCTCTGTCATATGGATGCTAGCGACACTATCATATACATGAGCCAAAAGGCGCAAACGGTCCCGGGCCATGGTAAGGCGACACCCATGGGAATACCGTGCGTGAGGCCGCAAAGTGATATGAGGTGTTACCGGCTAGATCGATGTGACTTGGAATCGGGGTCCTGACAGCTTTGGTATCAAAGCCTGACTGCCTGTAGGATTACCAAGCCAAACTGGTCGAAGTTGAGTCTAGAAATGCTTTAGCTATATAAGGGAATTGATTGTGGAAAGGAACGTCAGGCTCTTTTTACTCCTTATACCTTATGCCCTTCTGATCAGAGTCACCCTCTTCTTTTCTACGGGGATTAAGAACTAGACCTTCTCATCTATCTATTAGGATGACGAGTTTCTATGATAGAGACTTATAGGATTGTTGGTTCCATGCGTCAATTTAGTTTCTACTACTTTTAGTATGTTGTCAGCTGAACCAGAACCTTGATATGATGATGCTAAGTGGTTATGCCACCATTTTGCAGGATGTCTCAAATCATTTTGAGCATTTACAGCCGTTATGCTGTCCGAGTCATCCCAGGTTTCTAAACAGTCTGATGCATTTGCAAATTCCTTCTTACCGTTCTGAAGTTCCTTTGTGCCAGATCAACCACACTAACTAGTGAGTTGAGGTACTTCGTTGCCTCGGCGTATATGTTGAAGCCATTATTATGACCCTAGGTGTCTTAGAGAACCACTCAGTAATCTAGCCATGTTTTGTGCTCCCGGTGTGATGATTCTGGCCACCATTCTCGAAAGCATCTCGTGATGCCATTTAGTAGTAGGTATTCTACTCTTAGGTTCTTGACCCAAGATTCACTCTACTTACCTCGTGTTGATAGTGTTGCTCGTACCTTTAGGATATTAGTAACCTTTGCGATAGTCCTCGAGGTCCGTGGTATTTCCTTCTTCCAAATACCATGAACTGCTTATGGCAGAAGTTCTTTTGAACCAAAAGATCACAACAAGAGTGCTCTTGATGAGTTCTCGATTCTATGCTGTGATTCTGTTAGTTCTACCTTCTCTACATGGGTTATCCGAAAGAAACCTGTTGAACTTGGTTCGACATACTAATCTATGCATCCACAACTCAGAAAGTTATATGTACCTTTGAGTTGTCCCTCTTTAGTTGTATTCTGACCCTCGTCTATCAATTGATAGTCAGGAGTAGTTGTGCGTTCGTGTTATCGATGCCTATTATTCTTGTCGTCCGTCAAGCCATTCTATTCCGAATTGACTAGGAGAAACAAACTCCAGCACCTCATCCATATCTAGGATTGGGTCAAAGTAGTTGTAATTCGCAGATCAAAATGCTAAACCAGCTTTTGTTCTGTTCTACCTTGGAGTGTTACCCTCTTTCATATCAAGTATCTCATGGGAATTGCACAACCTCTTATGAACTCTTGATGCAGTGATACTCTCGCCATCGTTCTTCATTCCTCGGTCTCTGTGTTGATGCAACCAGAATGCTGATAAGTGAACTATGATGTGTGAAATCAATACTCTAAGCAACCTCGTTGCTTGGTAGTTAATGGACAATAATTTCATTCTTAGCGTGTTGGTTACTGAATCATCATTTTCTAGAATTGATCGGGCTACCTAGTCCTTATCTTTGGTGCACTCTTTGATCAATGAGTTAGGATTTTGTCAAACCCTTTCTATGTTGATCATATCGTCTTGCCCTGAAAAGCAAGATTATTCTCGAGCTTAGTAACATATCGGTGGTTCGTGATTTTCCGAATATCTTCTTGGAAGTATCACCAGGTTGTCCCCTGACCGTTATGTTAAGTTTGTGATCAAGTTGGTTTTCCTATAAGCCACCCCTTCTCCAAGAATCTGTGTTGGATATCCCTGAGCTAGTTGGTTAAGCTAAACAACAACTTGGAGAGTTGGAAGATAGAAGCTTTTCCTGACTTAGTTCATTCTAGGGGATATCTTTTGTGTGTGTTGAAGAAAGGATGATTTCTTCATCGATTGGTCCTCGTGATCAGTTGTTGAACCTATCGTCTTGCCCAACCTTGATTTGAGTGTGGGCCATCGTCAAATCAAGTTAGAACCAACGATATTCGTAATGTTGTCTTACTCGTGGTTGATTCCTCGAGCATACACCATTACATCTTTTGGTCTGACCACTACTATCACATTGTTCACATAATGGTGGAAGTCCAGTGATATGGAAATTCCGACGAGTTGCTGTTGAGCCCATTAGAAGCATCTTGTCTCCTCCATGATTCATGTTGAACATTGAGCTAGTGTTGGAAACTTTATAAGCATTGCCTTCGTGTTCCGCTCATGAGGTATATGTTTTGGTGAAAGAAGTGACTTTCTCCAAGTTCACGTGCATTTGATGCAAGTTGCCGCCGTGAATTCGAGAAAGCTTGTTTTTGCCTCCTCTGGAATCATCCCAAGTCAGTCATGCAGGTGCAAAGTATACTATGGTTTTAGAGATTAGCTACCTCCATGCTATATGTGTTCCTAGCACACCAAGCCACTGGTTGACTTGTTCAAGGAAAAGAAGTCTAGCACGCGTAAAGACTTTGAAATCCTTAATGATGGTTCCCCACCTGAACTCGGTAGTGTTTTATTATAAGACTACTACGTGGTCATGCTTGTCTAGGACAGTATGTTCACATGTATGTTGTAACACCCACGATGCGGCTATATCTCCCACGTGTCGAGGCACGACTTAGAGGCATAACCGCATTGTAGGTTTTGTCGCAAGAAGGGTCATCTTCACACAATCCCATGTAATGAACAAGAATGGGATAAAGAGAGTTGGCTTACAATCGCCACTTCACACAATACTTAAATAAATCATACATCAATCAGAGTACACACATAGACCGACTACGGTCAAAGCCAAAAGAAAAGAAGATAGCCCAACTGCTAGATCCCCGATCGTCCCAACTGGGCTCCACTACTGATCAACAGGAAACGAAACATAGTAACGACCAAGGTCCTCGTCGAACTCCCACTTGAGTTCGGTAGCATCACCTACACTGGTATCGTCGGCACCTGCAACTGTTTTGGTAGAATCTGTGAGTCACGAGGACTCAGACATCTCACACCCGTGAGATCAAGACTATTTAAGCTTATAGGAAGGATGAGGTAAAGAGGTGGAGCTGCAGCAAGCAGTAAGCATATATGGTGGCTAACATACGCAACTAAGAGCGAGAACAGGAGCAACGCAATCGTCGCGAAGCTAGAAATGATCAAGAAGTGATCCTGAAACTACTTACGTTCATACATAACCCAAACCGTGTTCACTTCCGGGGCTCCACCGAAAAGAGACCATCACGGATACACACGCGGTTGATGTATTTTAGTTAAGTCAAGTGTCAAGTTCTCTACAACCGGATATTAACAAATTCCCATCTGCCACATAACCGCGGGCATGGCTTTCGAAAGATAATACCCTGCAGGGGTGTCCCAACTTAGCCCATCATAAGCTCTCACGGTCAACGAAGGATATTCCTTCTCCCGGGAAGACACGATCAGTCTCGGAATCCCGGTTACAAGACGTTTCGACAATGGTAAAACAAGACCAGCAAAGCCGCCCGAATGTGCCGACAAATCCCGATAGGAGCTGCACATATCTCGTTCTCAGGGCACACCGGATAAGTCAAGCTACGAGTAAAACCAGGCCTCGAGTTTCCCCGAGGTGGCCCCGCAGGCTGCTCGGTTCGGACCAACACTCAGAGGAGCGCTGGCCCGGGGGGGTTAAAATAAAGATGACCCTTGAGTCCGCGAAACCCAAGGGAAAAAGGCTTAGGTGGCAAATGGTAAAACCAAGGTTGGGCCTTGCTGGAGGAGTTTTATTCAAAGCGAATTGTCAAGGGGGTCCCATAAATCACCCAACCGCGTTAGGAACGCAAAATCAAGGAACATAACACCGGTATGACAGAAACTAGGGCGGCAAGAGTGGAACAAAACACCAGGCATAAGGCCGAGCCTTCCACCCTTTACCAAGTATATAGATGCATTAATAAAATAAGATATATTGTGATAACCCAACATATCCATGTTCCAACATGGAACAAACTTCATCTTCACCTGCAACTATCAACGCTATAAGAGGGGCTGAGCAAAAGCGGTAACATAGCCAAACAACGGTTTGCTAGGAAAGGTGGGTTAGAGGCTTGACATGGCAATATGGGAGGCATGATATAGCAAGTGGTAGGTAGCGTGGCATAGCAATAGAGCGAACAACTAGCAAGCAAAGATAGAAGTGATTTCGAGGGTATGGTCGTATTGCCTGAGATCCCGCAAGGAAGAAGAACGAGTCCAAGAAGAAGACGAACGGGCGTAGTCGAACGAATCCTCACAACTCCGAAACGAAACCGAAGCTAACCAGAGAAGCAAACCGGAAAGAAGCAAACATCATGGTAAACAACCATCACATCAACATGGCACGGTGCACAATCAAGTATGATGCATGTCCGGTTTAAATAGGCATGGCATGGCAAAGTGCAACAAACAACACTACAAATTAAGTGGATCTCAATATGCAACGACTTGCATATTGACGAAACACCACATCAATTATTTAGTTCTCTCTCAGTTATGTACCCAACAATATTAAATGTTATTAAACATGGCAAGGGGTGAAGCATATGAAAACTAACTATTTAGGCAAGTTTAAATGAGGCCGGAAATAACAAACAACAATTCCGGAAAATCCCCATATGCATAAATAGCAATTTAAAGGAGACAACAATAATAAACATTTTTAAATGTTTTTATCATGATGCGGATGACAATGCAAGTTTTATGCCATTTTATGAAAATGTTGACATGAGCATGTTATGAAGCATTTGTCACCGTGGTGGAAGAAAGGGGTGCCACGGCAACGAATCAGAAAATGATGCCATGGCAACATATCGGTTCCGGTAGCTCATGGAGATACCGGTGCAAAAGAAGCAAGTGGGCGGATGTGCGGAACATGCTAGAGATGGTGTGGTGCTCCCGACTACCGGGTTCCCACAGGTTAGTGGCATGGAAACGAGTGAAAAATCGGACACGGTGCAAACATGAGCAACTCATACAACACATGCATTCGTTCACGGGCGGTCGTCTCGTCATTATACCTTTGAAGCGTGCGTTTCGAGGCGGTTCAAAAATGTCGAGGGAAGTAGTCGTTCACGGGTCATAGTGGAAGTAGTCGTTCTCAAAGTAGTGGTACACGTTTCGTAGTCGTACACATTCCGTAGATGTTCGGGGTCACGGCGAGGAACTTGACGTCCATGGAGTCTTCGAGGGTCGACGGTAGTCATACACGACAACCGTAGTTGAACTTGTAGGGCCAACAATGTCGTGGTACTTGGTGCAATGCACGGGATGGTAGCCCAACAATTTGTCGGAGAGGGACTTGACGCATCAAAGGTCTTCGGTGCCACGATACTTGGCGGGTCGTCATGTAGACGTAGTACTTCCGAAGAGGAACTTGGCGCGTCCAAAATCTTCGGGGATAGTCCTTGGACTTGGCGGTGGTCTCCTCGGGTCAACAGTGATGTGCAAGGGCCAGAACGCCCGGCGGCTTGGGCTGCTCAAGGCCATGGAGATGACAGGCAGCAGGAGGCTGCTAGTGGAGGCAGAGCCACGACGAGGAGGTCCTGCTCCGACAGCTACAAGTGGTGGACGGACGCAGGCAGCGGCAAGGCTTCGGGCACGAGGGAGAAGGAGCCGGCGCGAGGTGGCTGACGGAGGAGAGCATCTCACGCGCAGGGAAGGAGGTTGAGGCCGCAGGAGCTTGAGGGCGCGGGTGGCATGGTGTTGAGCGACGAGCTGCTGCTGCTCGATGCAGACAGAGGCAGCCAGGGGACACGGAGGAGGCCGGGAAGACGGGGATGAGTGCCCAGGTGCAGAGGTCGCGAGGTCGTCGGAGCTTGGCGCGGATCCGGACGGCGAGGCCAGCGCGGGACTTGGATCTGCCAGTGGAAGAGATGAACGGCACGGCGGAGCTCGGGGAGACCATGGCGCTTGGAGCTCCTGTTGGTGGCGACGAAGAGAGGCGGCGGCGCTCCTGGCAGTTGACGAAGAGGGGGATGGCGGAGAATGGAGCGGCGACAGGGCGGCAAGGCGGTCGGAGGAGTTGCCAGAGTAGGCGCGGAGGAAGGGCTCCGGCAAGGGGACGTCGAGGGCGAGCCGGGTCGAGGGAATCAGGTGCGGCGCTGCTGTTCTCTCTCTTTCTCTCTGTCGGCGCACGGGAGGGAGGAAGGGATCGAGAGATGGGGATCGATCAAGGGGGCTAGGGTTAAGGACAGGGGGTGCGGCTGGGCCTCCAGGAGCAAATGGGCCGGCCTGAGTTCTTGGCTGGGCTTCTCTCCCTCTTTCTCCCTCCTTTAAATCTCTTCCATATACAGAAAAGCAAAGAAAGAAGAGGAGAGAAAAGAAACGGGTGGACAAAGAATTTGGGCATGGGGATTATTTTCCCGGACTCACAAAAATACGAGGAACTTGACAAAATGGCTTGAGGATTTTTAGAGGAAGTAAAATCCACACGCATTGGATTTAACTCGGCAGGTTTGAATTTCGAAACCCATTCAAATGAACTCCAAACGGGTTGAAAACTATAGAAGGTGACCCTACACGCCAGATGTGATTTATGGGCAGATTTGGAACATTTCTGGATAAAGTAAAATTGCAACTCAATTTTACTAAAAGGCCCCAAAGGAAGAATTGAAGTTGAGTTGGATAAAAGGAATTTTGAAGAATAGAGCAAATGTGTTATGGATGATTCCAAGCCAATGGAATGGTTTAGTATAGCTCCCTAAGTATTGGGAGGATATGTTATAAAGAGAAATCACCATGTGAATTCCCTCGATTTAAATAGATAAAAAATCTATGCAATTTATTTAGTTGAGTTTTAAAAATTAAATGACTTGATGGCATGATGACATGATGCAATGAAAAATAAAAGAGCAAGCACAAAAGAAACACACGATGATCACGAAAATATGGAAGTCTTCTGAAGCGTCAGTCTTGGGGCGTTACATATGTAGCAGAACCGGCTCATGTTTTGGAGCTTACTACCATAGTTAATTTCCTGAGAATCTTGTAACGTCATCTCACCGATTTGTGTTGCAATCCTTCCTCCAGACATGATGAGTCTGGAATATCCTGACACCAACCATATCTGAATCTCCGGCAGATATGATGGTTGGAATGTTTCTCAAGAATTATAATATTGGTCTCTCTGTAACCCGGTAAAGTGGATGTCGTGGCTAACACACCCAGCTGGAAGACCTATTATTGTGGTATCCTGATTGATAAAGTTGGCCACCTCCCCATAAGGATTCCGTAGGATTTACCTTCGTAGTTATTCCTTATGGATTCTTGTGCTCCCGAAGTCCGACCTTCTACTTGATGTTCAAGATACCAAACCATATCAAATGGGTTACGCTAGTACATCAAGGAGAACATTATAAGCGGACTGCTAAATGTCTCTCGGTCAATCGTCCAGATTTTGTTTCCTTGGCCTCGCTAGGGTGAAATCTGAGTAGATGTTATCTTCCTTTGCATCTGCATTGTCCATCACTATTCATCATTGTAGTATGTTGGGTTGCCAGGATCCTTGACATGGATGTTGGTAGAACCTTGATGAATATAGAAATGCTCAGGTTCTTGAGAGCACGCGCAAGCAAAATCATCCCTTGTGTGGTCTTCAACAAGGTAGTCCACATCGTCCATTCTAGCCCGAGTGTGTCGTTCTCCTGAACTCCGTCAAACGATCGATTCGTAAATTGCCTCAGGCTGGTGAGAAGAGTTCCAATGATCTATGTATGAAAAGTAATTCTTTTTGCCACTTGAGGGAATAATTCTACGAGTCACCTTCCCTAAGGTGCCCCGTTATGGAATCATGGCAAAAAATTTCCTCGCTACTTGAAACCCTCGTCAAATTGTTTCTTTCGTCCCTCCTGATGCATGTTTTGCCTCTCAGCTCCAGAGATGTTTCCATGTTCCATTCCGTGAGTTGATCTTGTGATCATTGAGATGATCCTAAGTTGCTCGAACCTCAGGAGGATCGACTCTTCTAAAATTCTTCCTTTCTACCCGTTGTCATGTTGGATGTAGTTCTCAAGCAAGACGTCGAGATCAAGGTGATGCAATGAATCAACACCCTCGAGAAAGACATCTGGATCGTGAAGGTTGTGTTAGCTTGTGTCCCTCTGTCTTCTTACCTCACGACTTGAATCTCGGGAAGAGATTCTTGTTTAGTGGGGGTGAGTTGTCACATCCCTAGCTCTGACAATGCCTAGTGCTAGCATCTAGTGTTGCATCATGTTTAAATTTCCCAGAAAGTTGAAATGGGGATGACCGAACCCCCAACCCCCCTGATAACAACTAGGGTTTACTAAAATCTTTTTCAACAAACCTGAAATGCCCTTCTAAAATGTCCATCACTTTTGTCTTGGTCCAGAACCTCTGCCAAAATTGGTTCACATTTTTCTAGGACACATAAGGTCACTGAATTAAATCATATGCTATTTGCAGTTGGGCATTTAAATGCTATATATTATTTTAAGTGCTCAATTAATTTTGAACTTAAGTGAGGGCTATTAGGAATAATCCAAACAGAGCCCACAATTATCTTCAGGAATTTTGAAAAGGTTTTGGTATTTTTAATAAAGCTCAGAAGTTGCAGAAAAATAGAAAAAACAAAAATAGAAAATAAAAGGAAACTAACTTACATGGCAAAGCCACCAGCCGGCCCACCTGGCGGCCCAGCGCTGTGCTGGCCCGTGCCAGCTAGCTGCTTCGTCCCCGCCAGGCAGGCAGGGAGGTGAAGCCGGCGTGCGCGAGCTCGCCACGGCGCCAGCAGCTTGCCGCCCGCGCCCCTGGAAACCTGGGCGAGCTCCACGTCGCCGCCCCGGCCCCGCAGACACCTCGCTCACTCCCCTGCCTCTCTCCCTCGCCCTCTCCCACCATGGCCGACGCTGCCGTGCCCGCGCCACCGTGAAACTCGCGTCCACCGTCGTCCCCGCGCCGTGCTGCCGTACCCACGAGCTCCGCCATCGTCTGCTTCGTCGAGCTAGCCGAGCCCCAAGCGCTCGCACGCTCTGCTTCGTCTTCTTCGACCCCGTCTTCACCGAACGCCGCCGGAGATCCCCTTCGCCGTCACAGCCGCACTAGCTCGTCCCCGACCTCGCCGTCTGCTCCGCCGTGACCGCCGTGAGCTCAGCTACCTCCCCATCCTTCCCGTTCTCGCTCTCGAGCCCTGCATCGACTGCACCGAGCTCGGCCGCACCCGCCGCCGCCACCGCACGTCGCCCTCGTGGCCACAGCCACGTTGGCTCGATTCCGAGCACGCCATCGTCTCCGCCGCACTCGCAGGAGCCCGTAGCACTCCCCACGCGCCTCGCCGTGCTCCCTAGCGTCGGGGCCGACCTCGCCCGAACTGAGGTGACCGCCAAGGTCGTCGCCGGTGACGTTTCCGGCCAACCCAGCTCCACCCACCGCCACCACCCGACTCGACTCACTCCCCGCATCACGTAGATGTGCTCCGCCGTCGTTTTGGTCGCCGGAGCACGAATCCCGCACTGCCCCACCGCGCTTGGCCTCACCGGCGGCTAAACGCCGCCGACTTGACCCCGCTGACCCCGTTTGACCCCGGGTGGGCCCAGTTTGACCTCCCCTGGGTCTATGACAAATGGGACCCGCCTGCTAATTAAGTTAGGATTAGGACTAACGAAAAATTAGTTAAACTAATGACACTCACACGCGGGACCCACTGGTCAGGTTTGACTTGGACCGTCCCCGTTGACTGCTGACATCACCCTGACCTACTGCTGACGCTATAAAGCATTTCCTGGATTTATTCTTATATAGGAAATTCCAGAAAATGTTGCAAACTTCAAAAATTCATAGAAATTAATCTGTAACTCCAAATGCAATAATTTATATATGAAAATGATCAGAAAAATCCAATCTATCCATCTGTACAAGTTTCATGCATGTAGAAACAAGTTAACTTGCTGTTTAGTGCAAAACATGATAAAGCACTATTTAAGATCACAAATGAGTTTGAACTTTGAATCTTTGGTTCAAAATAGTTCAAACCCATATGGTTATAGATGCATTAGCCCAACACACTCATTTTGCCATATCTCATTCATGCATCATATTGTTGCATCGCATTGATTGTGTTTCTTCTCTGTTGCCGGTATTTGTCCCCTCTCAGTAGACGTGGTTCCGACGATGAGTTCGATGACACCGATAAAGAACTATACTATCTTCAGAAGTGCCAGGCAAGCAAAACCACCTTGTTCATTCCGATACAATACCGCTCACTCGCTTCTGCTCTCTTTTACTGCATTAGGACAACAACGATTCATCCGTTACCTGCTACGGTAGTTGAACCCCTTTCCTCTGCATGACCTGTCATTGCCACAGTAAATAGATTAAGCCCACTAGCATGAGTAGGAGTTGTTTGAGCCCTGATGTGCCTACTCATTCATGCTTGTTGTCATGCTTGCTACTGCTTAGAGTTGAGTTAGGTCTGATTCATCGGAGATGAATCAGAGGTGTGTGAACATGTCCTACTGTTGAGAGCTAAGTGTGTGAACACGATTTGGTAAAGGTAGCGGTGAGAGGCCATGTAGGAGTACATGGTGGGTTGTCTCATTGAAACCGTCCTCAGGAACTGAGTTCTGTGTTTGTGATCCATGAACAGCTACTACCACACATTGGGATCCTTAATTGACTCTCTTGGCTTCTTAACCACCCTTGTCCTCTGTCCAGGAGTTGCAAGTAGTTTCTGGTGTTTGTAGTATGCTGGAGGCCGTGCATAGCGCTGACCCGAGGGGTGGGCTGTGATGCGGTAGGCACGTGGCCGGGTATGCCGGGCGCCCGTTTGGTGTCGCAGAACCCTGTACACATCGTTCGGGGCCGTATGTGGAAACCTCGGCCGGACACCCTGCGAATGGAACCTGAATAGGCGATAAACCTGGACTAGAGACTTGAGTGTTTAGGTAGGCCGTGGGCGACACCCTCGTTGGGCTTCCGCTTGAAGGTTGCCGAGTACATGTCGTGTAAACGGCGGTAAGTGGTGAGAGCGTGTGTGAAGAAGTACACCCCTGCAGGGTTATAAATGATCTATTCGAATAGCCGTGTCCGTGGTAAAGGACTTCTGGGTTGCCTATAACAGTTCATAGACAAGTGAAAGTGGATACTCTAAAATGCGCAAGATAAGCGTGAGTGCTATGGATGGCGTTCTCGTAGGGAGACAGGAGCGGATCCATAGTGGTGCATATAAATGCTGAATATGGGGACTCGTGTGCGCCACCTCAAAAGAGCTACTTGCAGTCATAGTATAGGATAGCCACTGAGTCACAGCTGGCTTGCTGTAGTCAAACTCCACCACCCCTTTGTTGATACTGATGCATATGTAGCTAGTTCTGATGTAAGTCTTGCTGGGTACATTTGTACTCACGTTTGCCTATTTTATGTTTTGCAGAGAGACGTCGGTCTTGCTAGTAGTTCCGTGTGGACTTCGACGTTTAGCTTGATACCTCAGCTACGATCTTGTGCCCTCGGCAAGATCTGGTAGATAGTCAGGCTTCTCAGCCTTTTTCATTTGTAGATGTCTGTACTCATACATGTTAAGCTTCCGCATGTGCTTTGACTTGTATGCTCTGAATGTTGGGTCATGAGACCCATGTTTGTAATATCTCGCTCCTCGGAGCCTAATGAATAAATACTTTGAGTCGTAGAGCTTTGTTGTGATGCCATGTTGTATTTACACATATCGAGCACATTGTCTGTATGATTGAAATGCTTGGTATGTGTGGGTTCCGACAACCTAGTTGTTTATCCTTGGTAGCCTCTCTTATGGGGAAATGTAGTCTTGTGCTTCCATGAGCCATAGTAGTCCGCTACATCCCGGTTCACCGGAGTCCTCCTAGCCCAGCACTACTGCTCCGGAACACATGACTGGCCGGCATGTGATTCACTTAATTCCTGTGTCTATCCCTTCGGGGAAATGTCACGCGGTGACATCTGGAGTCCTGCCTAGCCTGCTACAGCCCGGTTCACCGGAGTCCTGTTAGCCCAGTGCTATAGCCCGGATTCGCAAGCTGCTGACCGACATGCTCGATGTTGATTCATGTATGCCTGTCCCCGTAAGTTAGTGCCACTTTGGGTTCACGACTAGTCATCTCGGCCCGGGTTCTCTGTCATATGGATGCTAGCGACACTATCATATACGTGAGCCAAAAGGCGCAAACGGTCCTGGGGCATGGTAAGGAGACACCCGTGGGAATACCGTGCGTGAGGCCGCAAAGTGATATGAGGTGTTACCGGCTAGATCGATGTGACTTGGAATCGGGGTCCTGACACCCCTCCAGGCCATCCAGTTTCAGCTTCAGGTCTTTGATGGAGTCGTTGGCCTTGGAGAGTAGCTCGGCCTTGCCGAGGACTACGGCCTGCGCCTCCACCAAAGCGCCGTTGATCGTATCCTTCTCCTTCGCCAGCTCTAGGTCCTTTTCCTTTAGCCTGTCCCGCTCCACCTCCAGCTCCTTCACCTTGCCGCCGTGGACCAGGGCCTGAGCATCGAGTGCCTCCTTGTGCCTCTGCTCCAGCTCCTGGGTCCACTACGCGACAAGCTTCTCGATCTCCTCATCCTTGCCGCGGAGTATGACAGTGAGCGCCTCCTCACGAGCGGCAAGGTCCCCCTCCTGGGATTTCAGCTCGGCTTGGTGCTGGTGCTGGGTGGCCTCGTCCTTGGCGGCCTGTTCCTTCGTCGCCTCCTGGGCTTTCTCGACGTTACCCTGCTTCAGGATGAGCTTCTGTTTGCGCTCAGCCAGCAGATCCTGGGCAACCTTCAGTTCATCGTGAGCCTGGCGGAACCAGGCCTGCGTCTCAGTGATGCGCTCCTCGAGGTCCGCCTCCGCCTTGTCCACCGCCGCCATCCTGAATTTTGCCTTGTCCAGGCGAGCACGGTGAAGCGCCTGGAGCTTCTGGAAGTTGACGCTCTTGGCCCGAAAGAGCTGATCCTCTTGGGAACAGCCGCCACCGGCGCTCAGTTCGTCAACAACCTCAAGCCCGGCGGCGGCGAGGGCCTCGTCATCGAACACCTCCCCCTCGGTCGGTGCCCTGGTGCTCGCCGTTCCTGGGAGGTGGACGAATATGTCCTCGCTCACCTTCAAGTATTTGCCCGAGCCAGAGGCAACATAGGAGGAAGGTTGGTCGTCAACCAACCCCTCCCCGGCAGGCCCCTTGCCGGCCTCCCCAGCAGGCACCTTGTCGGCCTCCTCGGCAGCGGCCTTGCCGGCCTCCCCGGTGGGCCCCTTGGCGGCCTCTTCAGCGGCGGTCTTGGCGGCCTCCTCGGCCGCAATCTTGTTGGCCTCGTCCTCGGCATCCTTGGCAACCTCCTCGATGACGGTGATGATATCCTCCCGGTCCGCCTAGGAAGGGTCTGGATACCAAGAAGGGGAATGAGACGGAGCCAAGATCAAGATTTAAAAAGAAGAAGAAGGAACAGGGACGAGAAGCGAACAACTTACCTACACCAGGCTGGGAAGAAGTGGCACCCTCCCCGCCAACGTTCGTTGCCGGGGCAGAGCCACCGGCGCCCAAGCTCGCTCCCTCCCCCTCCATATGAGTGGGCTCGGTGCTCGATGCCCTTGCCGGGGACTCCCCTCTGGGCGGCGTAGTCGAGGTGGGCGGCGTGTTGGGGGTGGCCCTCAGCGGTTCCTCCTGCTGCCATTCTCCTCCTGCAAACCCGGCAAGGTCATCATCAAAGATTCACACCCCAAGGCTCATCAGTGAAGGGGAGAGTGATGGAATCACGCTGCGGGCTGGCGCAGGGGCTGCTGTCCGGGCTGCTCTCCACCAACAGCGGCGTATGCGAAGTACCCGCTGGGGGCTTGTCGCCCGCTGAGGCCTTGGCCCTCTTCGACACCTCTGGGCCAGCGTCTCCGTGTCCTTGCGAAGACAACATCAAGTAAAAGAAAAAAGGGATGATACAGGCGTGAGGACGGGAGATGATGGGGGGCGAGAAACTTACTCGTTCTCCACCTCCTCCTCCACTGGCTTCGTCTTCCTCTTTGGGATGAAGGACCCAAGATCGAAGTTGGCCTCCGGACCGACGTCTGCAGGAGAAGGGGAAGGAGATGGAGTCCGGCGACGCTTGGACGAAGAAGGGGCGGTCGCCTTCTTCTTCGCCCCCGTGACCTTCACCGCCTTCTTCGCTGCCGTGGCTCTCATCTGGCGCACGGACTACTCCTGGACCTGTTGCCACTGCGCGGCCCTGCCGGGCCAGACCGGCTTGCCGGAGCCAACCCGGCACAGGACGCATCTATTCCCTACGGCCGGAGGGTCGACGGCCTTGGCCTCCTCCTCGGTCGACTCCTCGACCACATCTTCAATGAGAGGGGCCCCAGTGCCGACGCTGCTGGCCTCCCCAGCAGACTCCGCCCATCCGGCGAGCTCATTCTCTTCCACGGCTGTGTCGGCCTCGTCCTCCACGTGGCCAGCGCTGTCGGCCTCCCGGGCAAGCGCCGCCTCCGCTGCCCTGGCGGCAATGTAGTCCAGCTCCTCCTTGGTGGTGTCCTGGATGAGCAGCAGCTCGTCGCGGACATAAGCCTCCGACAAAGTGTCGAAGAACTCCCGCACCTTCTCTCTGGCGGCTCGGCCCAGGCGGGGTCAAGGCCCTGCGCGTTGAAGTCCGGCATCATGGCGATGATGGCGGACTGGCGAGAGTTGTTGCTCAGCGGGACTACTCCCGTCGGCAACCCAAACAGGGGCCCCTTGACGGCCTTGCTGGCCTTTGTGGCCCTGCCTGTCCTCTCAGCCCTGCCATTGCCGTGCACGTCGAGCTGAAAGAGCCTTTGGCAGAAGTGGGCGTTCCCATCACCGTGAAGTTGTGCTTCAAACCAGGGCGAAGCCTCATGATGTCAGCCGCATTCCTGAAGAGCCAAGCCAGCCTCCCCTTGTTGTGCAGTGGGGCGATTCGGCGGCGGATGAAATCGGCCCCAATCATCTCAAGGGTGAGCC
The DNA here is from genome assembly GCF_018294505.1 of Triticum aestivum. Lineage (NCBI taxonomy): Eukaryota > Viridiplantae > Streptophyta > Magnoliopsida > Poales > Poaceae > Triticum > Triticum aestivum. Next base: position 276,641,559 of record NC_057808.1, read on the forward strand.
CGGCCATGGTGAGGTGTGAATCCTGGTGGTGGTTGAGGGAGTCCTAAACTAAGGGGTCCTCGGGCGTCCGGCCTGTTATTCATTGGGCCGGACTGATAGGCTGTGAAGATACGAAGGCCGAAGACTATACTCGTGTCCGGATTGGACTTTCCTTGGCGTGGAAGGCAAGCTAGGCGACCAGCTGCGAAGATTCCTTCTTATGTAACCGACTCCATGTAATCCTAGATCCCTCCAGTGTCTATATAAACTGGAGAGCATAGTCCGGATAGGGGACATTCCATACCATATTCACATAGGCTAGACTTCTAGGGTTTAGCCATTACGATCTCGTGGTAGATCAACTCTTGTAACACTCATATTCATCAAGATCAATCAAGCAGGAAGTAGGGTATTACCTCCACAGAGAGGGCCAAAACCTGGGTAAACATCGTGTCCCCCGTCTCCTGTTACCATCGATCCTAGACGCACAGTTCGGGACCCCCTACCCGAGATCCGCCCGTTTTGACACCGACATTGGTGCTTTCATTGAGAGTTCCACTGTGCCGTCGACAAAAGATTCGATGGCCCCTTCAATCGTTGATGATGACATTGTCCAAGGAGAAACCTTTCTCCCCGGACAGATCTTCGTGTTCGGCGGCATCGTACTGCGGGCCAACTCGCTTGGCCATCTGGAGCAGATCGACAGCTACGCCCCTGGCCATCAGGTCAGATTCGGAAGCTTGAACAATGTTGCGGACGTCTGTGGAGACTTGATCTTCGACGGATTCGAGACCGCGGCAATCGCTCCCCGCCGCCTCGATCGACATGGCTTAAACCTGTCATCCGGCCGCATCCAGGAGATAGCTCCTACAGCAACTCTGGCCTTAGACCCGGAGCATATCAAGTCGTCCCAGGATGGGAAGCTCAACCCCATCACGGGGGCTACCGATTCCGCGGCGTTGGAGCCGCACACAGATTCTACTGCATATGATATCCGCATCAGCGGAACCCCGGGTTCATCCCCGGCAACAGGTTCCGAACGCTGCGAGTCTGCAGATGCCGAACTCGATCGGTTATCGATCTTCAAGTTCAGAGCCGCAGACGCCTTCCAACACTCGCCCATGGGCGATATACTAAACTCACTAGAAAACCTATCTCTGGCAAGTGACTCGCCACCGAATTATGTTCAGCTCGAACTCATGGCTGATGATGGAGAATTTTTCTTCCCACCCCCCACCCACTTCATAGCCACCGTCGAAGACCCAACCAACACACTTGACCTCGGCCCCGAAGACATCGACGGTACGGACGACGACGAGGGGCAAGGCCAGAACTCACTACCCGCTAGACACGGGATGACCACTTCATGGTACGACGTGTGTATGATAGACACACCCAACGACGCTTTCGACGATGACAAGGAGGACCCAGTTGAGGATAAACCTCCTGGTGCACAGTCCGGACACCAGCGCCCCTTTTGCCGCTCCAAGTCACAACGCTGAAGAGAAAATAACACTAGCACCAGAGAAGACAACACTCCGGACGATGAAGACCCTGTTGAGGTAGGATCCGAATAGGAAGAACAGGAAGGCGGGCAAGACAACCCTGATGAACACGCAACATATGGAGACTCAGAGGATAGCAATTATCTCCCACTCTCCGAGGAAGAGGAGATCCTCGACAACGAGGATTTTATCGTGCCTAAGGAACCTCTCGAGCAGGAGCACTTTAAACGACAGCTCATAGCCACCGCAAGGAGCCTAAGAAAGAAGCAGCTGCTGTCGGATGTGGGGTTCCGGCAAACCCTTAAGGTTCGAACACTGGGGTGCGCGCGAAGTCTTTCCCTCCTACCGATATACGCCCTTGCTCGCTAAGATCTCGCGGACGAACTCGACGAACTCGCAACACAGAAAGACACGAGGTTTATACTGGTTCGGGCCACCATTGTGGTGTAATACCCTACTCCAGTGTGGTGGTGGTGGATTGCCTCTTGGGCTGATGATGAACAGTACAAGAGAAGAACAACCTCCTGAGGTTGAGGTGTTCTCGTGAGTAGGCTCTCGATCGGGTTGGATCAAGCTAAGATGAGATGCCCCTACTATGGTGGCTAGCTCTACTTATATTGGCCCTGCTCCTCTTCCCAAATATCGATCGGGAAGGGAGCCAACAACGGCGGGCGATTTTGAAGGGGGCAGCTAGTACAAGCTATCCTGAAAAAAGCGGTCTTCGCCTGCGAAAAGCTTCGGGGTGACGCTGTCTTGGGCTCCACGATGACCTCCGCCTTGCCGTCCTTCTGGTCTTGGTCTCGTTGCACCAATATGACAACCTTTGCCTGATGCCTCAGTACTCTTCGCCTGCGCTGGCCTCCTTAGCACCAAAGAGGAAACTAGGACGCTGCGCGCGCTGGCGCCCACCTGGCGCCCGCCTGGTGCCGTGCGTCATGGCTCACGTCACGAGGGCCTCGTGAGGTTTGCCCCGCCTTGATATCTCCGCTCCTCGTGAGCCTGCCTGGCTCGGCCACCCCAAAGGAGGTCTTGCATCGTCCGCCTCGCGAGGCTTGGACCCTCGCGAGGGTCTTGGATGCCTTGTTGATGAAGATGGGCCGTACGGCCTGCTAGCTTAGCCACGCTGTGGGCCGCAGGCAGGCAAGTCTGGGGACCCCCGTTCCCAGAACGCCGACAGTAGCCCCCGGGCCCAAGGTGCGCTCGGGCTTGGCTTCACGGCAAAGCCAAGGGTCAAGTTCGGAGCACCGCGGGCCCCAAAAGCCTGCGGCCTCGGTTGACGCGTGGCGGTTGACTGGACGTGGGCGTCTCCGCTTCCCCATGCTGCCTCGGCCACTGCACGACTTGACAAGTCCCTGCGACATGCAAGGAAAACCATCATTACCTGCGATCGTGGGAGACGCCGGTTGGACTTCTTTTGCTATAAATGGGGAGGGGGCGGAGCCCCCGTCGCCCATCTCTTCCTTGCTTGCTTCTTCCTCCTCGCTCCATCACTTGCAGTGGCACCCATGGCTCCATGAAGGAAGTTTTCCGCCGCCGAGAAGGAGAAGGCCCCTCGTGAGGGACCCGGCTCCCCGGCGCCCAAGCACGGCCGCGGCCGCTCGCGCAAGCATGCCGCGACCCCCGCCGGGGCCCATTGCCGAGACGGCGCCACGGCACGCAGAGTGGGTCATCCCAGCCACGGCAGTCCAGTTGATGACGGGAGGCGTGCTATGGTGGTGCGGCCTCCTCGTCCGTGCTTCCATACGGCGGAGGTGTCGCTGGAGTTTGTCGTCTGGTCGGAGAACCCGGCCGGCAACTGGCTCCAACTTCCGCGCTTCTTCGCCGGCGAACTGCCGGCCTCTGGTCCAGGCGGACTCTGGCTGCAGGTGGATAGCTGCTGCAGCAAGGCCTCTTGGGCTGCGGTCGAGACTTCCGCTGTGGGCAACATAGCCCTGGCCCGCGGCTGGCAGACATACGCCCGCGTGCGCGGCCTGGGCAGGCGGTGCACCCTCCACTTCAGGTACGATGGTGGATCGACCCTCTATGTGAGGATGCTTAGGGAAGATGGTCGCCGTGCCGGGTGCTGCCCCGAAACGAACGACGGTGAGGAGGTGCTCGGCCTTGGTGATGGTCGCGACGACGACGAGGGCGAGCCTGCCCTCGGCCGTGACCGTGTCTCTTCCAGCTACGGCGGCTCTTCCTCCGGTGACAGCTCCAGCAGCGGTGGCTACAACCAACCGCCGCGCCACTGCGCCCGCTTCGAAGGAGGCAGTGGGTCATCTCGTCGCCGCGCCTCCGTGAAGCGCGAGGAGGGGTCTGGCTAGGCTCGGGGTGTCGCTGAGGGCCTGCCTCCGCGGATTGCTGCAACGCCGCTTTGTTTAGCTTTTTCTTTTTCCCTGCATTAGAAAACGAAACCAGTATGGGCCCCGAGGGGCGTGTATCGAACTGTGGTTCTTTGATTAATGCACTGTGCGTGTTATTCCCATGCCGTGTTGTTATTTTGCGCAAAGATAACTTAACCTGCCGCGTTCGGGTCGCCCTTTCCGTCGCGAGGTGTCTGTGTTGCTCAGAAACTGCAAAAAATTCGTTAGGGGGTGCGTTAGAGGATTTGCCGTCGACCCAAGTCTTGATTTGGCGCTTGTATCGCGGTACCCGAGGGGCACGGATTAGGAGAGATGTGCCAGCTTCCAGGCTCGAACGAGGGTGACTCGCGAGAAGGCAGAGAGAAGAAAAATGCTCGCGAGGGCACCTACCTAGCCCCCTCGCGAGGTATGCGAGAGAGAGAGAACATGAGCAACCAGAGCCGAAAAATGCGGTAAAAGGCTAGGGAACCAAATCAACAACGAGCACCAAGAGCAACTTCGATTAATGAAACACGAGCCAACTACGGAAAGCAAATGAAAAGCCGCGTCCGGCACCTAATCTAGTCTTCAAGTCTTCTCACCAGCGCGGAGCTAAGTGCTGTCCACTAGGCGTGGGAGGGAGCCCCAGGGCCTGAGGCCGGCGCTCCTGAGACTCCGGGGCGTGTACAACCTCACTCATTATTACATGAGAGTGTTACGGGCGGGGATTCTTCACAGGCACCGTGCCTTCTTCACAGGCTCTGGGCCTTGCTTCTCAGGCGCTGGGCCTTGCTTCATGGATAGAACTTCCGGAGGTGCTGGATGTTCCAGGCATTCTGGATGGGTATCCCGTCCTGCGTCTCCAGGCGTGCTGCACCCGGCCTGGAGACATGGACGACCCTGAACCGGCCCTCCCACATGGGTGAAAGCTTGTGCAGCCCTTCTCTGGAGAGGACCCGCCTCAGGACGAGGTCGCCCACCTCGAGCGTCCTGGAGCGGATGTTGCGGCAGTGGTACCACTGCAGCGCTTGTTGGTACCTTGCCGCCCTTAATGCGGCTTCGCGACGGTGCTCCTCCCCCAGCACGAGATCCATCCCCTGCATGGCGTCCTGCTGCATTTCGTCGAACGCTAGGACCTGTGCGGAGCGATGCTTGACCTCGTGGGGAAGGACTGCTTCAGCTCCCTAGACGAGGAAGAATGGAGTCTCGCCCGGTGGCTTGGTGGCGGTGGTTCGGATGGACCATAGCACGGACTGGAGCTCGTCGTGCCAGCCCCTGCCGCAGGCCTCCACCTTCTTCTTGAAGGTCCTGGTCTTGAGGCCCCTTAGGACCTCCGCGTTAGCGCGTTCGGCCTAACCGTTACTCCTGGGGTGGGCCACCGAAGCGTAGCAGATCTGCATTCCAAGGTTAGCACATTAGGTTTTGAAGAGGTTGCTAGTAAACTGCGAACCGTTATCTGTGATGATGCAGTTGGGGACCCCGAAGCGGCTCACGAGGCCCTTGATGAACTTGACAGCAGAGCCGGCTGGAATGGTTCGGACGGCGTCCACTTCCGCCCACTTGGTAAACTTGTCGATGGCGACGTGGAGATAGCGGTAGCCCCCTGGCGCTCGAGGGAACGGGCCTAAGATGTCCAGCCCCCAGACCACAAACGGCCACGTGAGCGGGATGGTTTGGAGGCCCTGAGCAGGCTGATGGATCTGCTTGGCGTGGAATTAGCAAGCTTCACAGGACTTCACCAGCTCGGCTGCGTCGTTGAGTGCTGTAGGCCAATAGAAACCACTGCGGAACACTTTGCCAACGAGGGTCCGTGACGACGAGTGGTTTCTGTCAGCATTCTGGGAACGGGGGTCCCCAGACTTGCCTACCTGCGGCCCACAGCGTGGCTAAGCAGCAGGCCGTACGACCCATCTTCATCAACAAGGCATCCAAGACCCTCGCGGGGGTCCAAGCCTCGCGAGACGGACGATGCAAGACCTCCTCTGGAGTGGCCTAGCCAGGCAGGCTCACGAGGATCGGAGATATCAAGGCGAGGCAAACCTCACGAGGCTCTCATGACGTGAGCCATGACGAACGGCACCAGGCGGGTGCCAGGCGGGCGCCAGCGCGCGCAGCGTCCCTATTTCCTCTTTGGTGCTAAGGAGGCCAGCGCAGGCGAAGAGTACCGAGGCATCAGGCAAAGGTTGCCATATTGGTGCAACGGGACCAAGACCAGGAGGACGGAAAGGCGAAGGTCATCGTGGAGCCCAAGACGGCGTCACCCCAGAGCCTTTCGCAGGCGAAGACCGCTTTTGTCACGATAGCTTGTACTAGCTGTCCCCCTTCAAATTTGCCCGCCGTTGTTGGCTCCCTTCCCGCTCGATATTTGGGAAGAGGACCAGGGCCTCTATAAATAGGACTAGCCACCACAGTAGGAGGCAACTGATCTAAAACTGGTTCAGATCATCCTCAACCACACAAGCACAAGAACACCTCAACCTCAGGAGGCTGTTCTTCCCTTGTATTGTTCATCACCAGCCCAAGAGGCAATCCACCACCACCACACTGGAGTAGGGTATTACACCACAACGGTGGCCCGAACCAGTATAAACCTCGTGTCTTCCTGTGTTGCGAGTTCGTCGAGTTCGTCCACGAGATCTTAGCGAGCTAGGGCGTAGATCGGTAGGAGGGAAAGACTTCGCGCGCACCCTAGTGTTCGAACTTTAAGGGTTTGGCGGAACCCCACATCCGACATTTGGCGCACCAGGTAGGGGTGCGCCGAAGTTTCCCTTCCATCAGTTCGTCGCTCCATCGCTCCGTCGTTTCCATGGCGGACGCTCGCCGTGCTCGAGCTGAGCGTCGGGCTGCCCTCTCCGCCCGCGTCGCTCAGACGGCTCCCGTCGGTGGGCCACCTCGTCGTTCTCCGTCTCCCGCCGCCAACGCTGCCATCGGCCCGGCGGGGAACGAGCAGCAGGCTTCCTCGCTGCATCCTTCGGTGCGGTAGGACGGCCGCACTGCTACTCCATCACTGACCCCTGCCGGTTCTTCGTCTCACGCGCACCGCGCTCCCATGGAGGCACGGGCCGCGCTCCTCGCGGCGAACGAGCTCCTGCGTTACCGCCCCGTCGACGACCTCTATGAGGAGTGGCTCGACCGCGTTGCCGAGCTCGTCCGCGCCGCAGGGGGCTCTCCGGCACCGTCCCTCTCTTTGCCTCCCCCTCAACCAGCCGCGGGCGACGGGGCTCATGCCATGCCTCCACCACCTCAGCCCCAAGACGGTGCCTTGGCACCAAGGCGCGCGCCTCCGCGGCGTGATCCACCGCGCCCGGCGCCCGCGCGCGAATAGAGAAGCTGTCAAGAAATCCCGCGGCCGCGAGAAGCTGCACCAGCGCTCCCCACGTCACCTCATCAAGACCGCGCACCGCCCGCAGCAGCGCAGCGTGAACCTCGTCGAGACCAAGCTCCACCTTACAAGCGGGCCCCGGAAACCACGGCCGGCTGCCGCGCCTTCACCCCCGAGCTGCGTAGCGTCGCCTGGCCAGGCAAGTTCAAGCCAGATCTGCCTCCTCGCTACGACGGCACCGCCGACCCCCCGGAGTTCCTGCAGCTCTATGAGCTGAGCATCGAAGCGGCCAACGGTGACGAAAAAGTCATGGCGAACTGGTTTCCCATGGCTCTCAAGGATGGAGCCCGCTCCTGGCTCCTGAACCTGCAGCACGGCTCGATCTCTTCCTGGAACGAGATGCGCGACCGCTTCATCACCAACTTCCAGGGCACTCGCGACCGCCCACCGGCCGCGGGTGATCTACGCCGCATCAAACAACAACCAGGAGAGACCCTCCAAAAGTACATCCAGCGCTTCAACAACACCCGCCTCAAGATCCCCAAGGTCACGGACGAAGCCATCATTTCCGCGTTTTCCGATGGCGTCCGTGACGTCAAGATGAAGGAAGAGCTCGCCATTCACGAGAAGCTCTGCACCTCTCAGGAGCTGTTCAACCTGGCGACCAAGTGCGCAAGAGCTGAGGAGGGGCGCCTTTCCCTCCTCGAGCTGCCAGCCGCAGGAGCAAAGGAGAAGAAGACCAAGGCCAAGGACGTGAAGCGCAAGGAGGCAGCTGTGCTCGCAGCGGAGCCCGACACCAAGCGATGCAGAGATCAGCCCGAGTCATCCAAGAACGGCCGATCGTTCTGCGCCTTCGACAACCTGAACATCCACAACACCAGTGACTGTCAAGAGCTCAGAGCCATACGGGAAGGACTCTATGATCGACGCCCCGAGCGCAACGACCGGGGCTACGGCCGTGAAGGAGGACGTGAAGGCGGACGCTGGGACGACCGTGGCCCGCGCCAGGAGTGGCGCGACCGGCCTCGTGAGGACCGCTGGCAGGACCAACCTCGCGAGGTCGCCTGGAGGGACCCGCCTCATGAGGATTGCCCCCAGGGCAACACCGGTCTTCCCCCGCTGCCGCCACAAAGAAGGAACGACGACCACCACCAGGACGAGGGGGCTGGGGGCTTCCAGGAGCCGCGTGCGATCGACTGCATCTTGGGCGGCGCCCAGGCCCCAGCCTCTCAGCACATCTTCAAACAGTTCGCTCGCGAGGTGAACGCGGTCCTCCCCAAGCTCGAGGCCACGCACCCGCTTAGGTGGTCCCAATGTGCCATCACCTTCAACTCGGCAGATCAGCTCAAGTGCGCAGCCACCGCTGGCGCCCTCCCTATGCTGTGCTCCCCAGCCATCAGCAATGTGCAAGTCACCAAGACTCTCATCGACGGCGGCGCAGGGCTCAACGTCCTGTCCGTCGACACGTTCGACAACCTCCAAGTGCCATATGAACAGCTCCAGCCAACCAAGCCTTTCTCAGGAGTGACCGACAGTTCCACCAAACCGATAGGGCAGGTCCGCTTGCCTGTCACCTTCGGGGAGCGCAAGAACTACCGGACCGAGCTCATCGACTTCGACGTTGCGCACATCCGCCTGCCGTACAATGCCATCCTCGGGTATCCAGCCCTGGCCAAGTTCTCAAAATGCCAGGAAGCGGAGGAATCATCACGGTCCCGTGTGAAGAAAGGGATGCGGTGTGCTCCCTTGAGCGCGCCTTTCAAGCAGCAGCAATTAATGACCCCGACAGCAGAAGTGAAGGCCCTCCGAAGACCATCCCCATGAAGAAGCTGCCGCGCCGCGCAGGACCCCAGGAGGATGGCGTCGCGGCAGGAGCCTCGTCAGGATCAGCGCTCGCTCCAGGGGCGCCTCCCTCCATCGCATAGGAAGAAGCGCCCGGCACCCTCCTCGGGCAGGGCCCGGGGGCTCTCTTCTGGAGGGCCTCAGACCTTGCCAACCTCACGAGGGAGGCGCTTGGGCACCACTTGGAAGCGTGCCTCACGGCACACATTCCTCAGGAGAGCACAGGGCAAGGAGCGCCCACCACTCAGGAGTTCATCACCAAGACCACCAAGGAACTGCAAGAAGCAAGAGCCATGCGCGGCCACAGCCGCTCACAAGGCGCAGCTCCCCATCCAGGTGAGGATGCCGGGCTGCGTGTCTGCGTCGACGTCCCAGGGCTCAACAGGGCCGCATCTCAGGAGCGCTCCTGGCCATCGCGTGTGGGCCGCTGCGAGGGCCCACTACACAGCTACGTTTGCATGCCCTTTGGCTTGCCGAGTGTGGCGTTGGCCTATCAGCGCAACATGCGGCAAGTCCTGCGGCTCAGGTGGCCAGGTTCCACGCCGTCCTAGAGGGGATGGAGACGGTCTTCAGGGAACCTCCTGAACCCCCAGAGCCTCCCGAGGCTCAGGGGCCCGGTGGCTCATGAGGAGTCGTTTCTTCAACGCACGCCTTCAGCTGCACCAACTCTACTTCGTCTACAGAACCAAGTGACATCTTCCAAGTTCGTTTAAGCTGGGAGCGCCCCTCGGGCTGCATCATTCCCAGGCCACATGGGTCCGTCCCTGTGGCGTGTATCCCTTTTGCTTGTGTCTTTAGCTTACCTTGCTGGGGGCGCCCCTCGGGCTGCATCATCCCCAAGCCGCTCGGGCCGGACCCGGTGGCACGTATCTTCCTGCATTTATCCAAGTTGATCTGCTTTCATGCTTAACCTGCCAACGGCTATCGCCTGCTCGATTGCCGCCCGCCACGGGTCTATTCATCCTATGCAATCCGCTTGCACGTTAAAAGGTGGGCTCTTGAGCATCGCGACTCGGGAGCTCTTACTGGCTCTCCAGCCCTCACCCCTGGCCTTGACCACGGCATCGCGACCTGGCATACCAGCGGCGGCTGAGCTCGCTCGAGGGCCGGGACTTGAGGACGTAGAGTGCTTGCATCTAACCGCCTCGCAGGAACATACAGTCACCAAGACTCAAGACCAGGCGCAACCCGCCTTGAGGTAGGGCCTCGTGAGTCCCGCGCTGGCTCACGAGTGCCCAGATACACCTCGCAGCCCTGCCGTGCAAGCCACATGTCAGGGCGTAGCTGTACACGCCCCGGGGGCTCCTCCCGGTGGGGGCCCCCCATCCCACGCCCAAGTGGAAGCACCATGCTCCGCGCTGGCTGTCGACCCTGCCGAGGAGCGGCTATGCCCATGCACAAGCGGAAGCACTATGCTCCGCGCTGGTGATAAACAACTGAGGGCGACCCCACAGTCGTGCCAACCTCGGGGAGCCCAGAGCTCAGCGCCCAGCCTTACCGCAACGCCTCCACTCGGGAGAGCCATGCATGGGGGCTGGGCACGGGGGCTGCGCTCAGGTTACGCCCAAGCGCACGCCACCCAACCAGGTCCCCCGGACCTGGGCATCGCGCCGCCCTCCCGAGGCCTCGGCGAGGGCAGGTATGGAAATTGTTTGCACGTCTAGGGGGACTCCTGAGCATCGCGACTCAGGAGCCTAACTGGTCATGTAGCCCCTCACTCCTTGGCCCGTCCTGGTCTCCGGTCGGCCCAATGGCGGTTGAGGTATGCGCAGGGCCGGGCTCTGCCGACGTAGAACATTAATCTATCCCCACGAACTCTCCCTATATGCTGTTTGCGCGTCAAGGGGGACTCCAGAGCATCGCGACTCAGGAGCCTAACTGGTCACGTAGCCCCTCAGTCCTTGGTCCGTCCTGGTCTCCGGTCGGCCCAATGGCGGTTGAGGTATGCGCGGGGCCGGGCTCTGCCGATGCAGAACACAAAGCAAATAGGAAGGAAATCGCAAAATCTCGAAGCAAATATTACAAGCATATTGTCCTCACAATACCAAATGAAATGTCTAAATGCCTCCATGAGGCCTGATACATGTCGCAGGAACGAAACGGGAAGAATGGCCGCAGGTCACCTCTAGACGTCGCCATCGCCTGCGGAAGGCGCTCCCCCGTGAGCGGTTTTGTCTTCACCTTCACCACCAGCCGCAAGGTCGACGATGCCGGACAGAGGAGCGGAGACAAAGCCGTGGAACCTCCTTAGCAAGGCCCCCACCTGATCCTGCACGGCCGCGGCAGCCGCCTCGTATTGATCTTCAGCTATAGGCTCCAGCAGCTCGTCAAGGCAATTGTTCGGGTCGCGAAGGTGCAGGTGGCTAAAGACGCGAGTCAGCGCGGCTGAAGACATGACGCGAGCTTCTACCTCCGCCATGGGACAGAGACCATCAACGACCTCCTCAAGCGCCTTCACCACGAGAGGAAGCAGCTGGGCGGGGCCGTCCTCATCGGTATCCAGAGGCTTCTCCAGGCCATGCTCGTAGAGCATCTTCAGCGCCTTGCGAGATCTCTTCTCGAGATCGGCAAAGGCCACGCGGTCTTCGGCCAGGACTCGCGCCTTGGCATCAAGATCGGCCTCCCTCGTCCCCATCTTCCGCTCCAACTCTTCCAACCAGTTGCGCTCGGCGGCCTGCTTCTTCCCCAGCTCCGCCAACCCAGCATCATGGTTCTTGACGGCTTACTCCCGGGCCTTCATCTCCTCCTCCTTCGCTTGGCGGCAGCGCACCTCTTTGGCGTGCTTGTCGCGCAGGCTCTGCAGCTCGCCCTCCAGCACTTGGCAGTGGTCACGGGTGGCCTTGGCGTCTTTTAGTGCCGCCTCACGATCGGTTGAAGTGCTGGCGGCTCCCTGCTTCTCAGTCCCGGAAGCCGCAGCAGCCTGGCCCAGCGCTGCGCGAACTGCCAGGTCGGAGTGAAGCCAGCCAGACGCCAACTCCAGACGCCCGGCCACCAGGCGCGGGTCCGCGCTCAGGAGATCCGCCTGCAGCTGGGTCATCTCCGAAAGGGCACGCTCCAAGATTGTAACGCCCTAGATCCGATGCGCCAGGTGTCTTCCAGTTATTCGTCGTTGTTGCCATGTCATTTGCTTGCGTGTTGCATTTTGCCATGTCATCATCTGCATTTCATCTGCATGTTTTTCGAAACTTGCATCCGGTCCTTTTCCCCGTTGTCCGTTTCACGATCCGACACTCCCACACGCGCCCGTCGTCCCTCTCAGACCTTGTTTTATGAGCGGGAGAAAAATGTTCTCGGAATGGGCCGAGATTTGCCGAGTGGCCTTGGTATATCACCGGCAGACCGTCCGTCAAATTTCGTTCCATTTGGAGGTCGTTTGATGCCCCAACGGTTAACCGCGTACCCCGAAAGCCCCTTTTTTCTTGCATCCCAACACCCCTCCAAATCAGCCCATGAGCCCATCCAAAACCCCTTCATGCTCTCGGTCGTTCGATCACGATCGTGTGGGCGAAAACCGCTCCCCATTTGGACTCTCCTAGCTCCCTCTATCTATAAATATGCCCTCTCCCCCGAAATTTGTGGACGAAACCCTAGTCTTCCTCTTCCTCGCGCCGCCGGACGTGTCCACCCGCGCTGGACATATCCACCGCCCCGCAGCCACGTCGCTCTGGCCAATCCCGTCGCGCCACGTCGTCGCCGCCGCCGCCCTCCACCACTCCCGCGCCGCCACCTCACCTCCACTCCCCTCCCACCAACCGCTGCAGCCCGCAGGCCCATCTGCGGCCCGCCCCGGGCCGGATCTGGGCCCGAGGCGCCCGCGCAGCGCCGCCGCTCGTCCCTGGCATCGCCGTCCTTGCAGCTCCCGCCTGAGCTCGCTCCCAAGTGCTCGACCACGCCGCCTCGTCGCCGCCTGCCTCCGGCGACCGGATCTCGCCGGAGATGAGTGCTCCGCCGCCCTGCCCGTCGTCTGCTTCCTCCCTCCGCTCGTTCTTCTCTCCCTCACCTTCTTCTTCCTCTTCCGCAGGAGCTCCTGCCATGGCCGTCCCGCCGTCACCGCGACCGGATCCCGCCTCCACAAGCACCGCCGTCGACCACCGCGGCCGGATTCGGGGTCCCCATGCCCGGATCCACCCATTCCCGGCCTCCCCGACGCCTACCGGAGCCTCACACCACCCCACCGTCGCCGTTGACTTCCGCCGGCGCCATTCTGTAGCAGAGATCGAGCTACCCCGACCTGGATCCCGTTTCGCGCTGGTAGTTTTTCACCAAGTCCCCAGGTTTTTCACATTATGGTTGCTACTTTAACATGCCATAACTTCATGCATTTAGCTCCGTTTTGCATGTATGATATGTCGAAATGTTCATCATGAGATGCTCTACATTTAATGCCATTGTGACATGCTCGTTTGAGTTAATCTTGATGCCTTATTAATCGTTGCAAGAGTGCTATATGATGTTAGCTGATGTCTGTTAACAGAACTTGATGATTTGTCTTTTTCATTGCATTTTGTGTGTGCATCCTATGAGTATGAGCTCTACATGAGTTTTTAACTACATCATGCCATATTTCCAGGGGTGATTGTCTTGTATTTTTGTGATATATGTGGTGACTAGCACAAGCATGCAAAGTAGCCTCCATGATGTTGCTGATTTCTGTGACTTAGTCATTTCTGCTGTCTGTAGCTGTATAATTGTGATGCCATGTAAACCTGCTGTCACCATGAGTTCTATGCATAATCTGGAGATGTTCACTCAGGGTGATTTGTTATACATGTTATGATGTATCCATCCATACCCTTTGTTGCATTTATAGCCTGCTGTATCTTGTTGTAATCTTGCTCCAAACTTGCTTAATAATGTTGGTGTCAGCCTGTTAACATGAAGTTCAGTTTTGACATGTGTTTTGCTAGTGATCCATGCACCCTATGAACTTGCTCTTGCCATGATTAGCTTCATAATTATGCCAGCTTACTGTTGGATGCCTTCACATTCCATGAAATGCTTTGTGATGAGTGATTTGAGCTCGCAAAGATGCCTTCATAATTCTGTTTATGCCATGCTCAGTTTTTCTGCCAAGTCTGAATCTGTTTATGAAACTTGCTATGTTTACATGGGTGCCATCATATCTTCTGTGCCTTTTTGGCTCGTGATCAGTAAGGGACTTTTGTTCTATGCAATTATTAAATTCATGACATGCCTTTGTTTGCTATGATCTGTTCCTGTAGCATGTTGTTTGATAGCTCTAAACTTAGCAACCTGATGTTATTTCTGCCATGCCCAGTGATTTCTGCTAAGTCTGTGAAACTGTTATTATTTGCAATCTTGCCATGTCGTTTTGAGCATGTTGTAGTGGTTTTGGAGATAGCTCAGTGTTCATCTTTTGTCATGATTTACCTGTACATCATTTCCATTCCTTTTGTTTTCATATTTAGGTACTGTAGCATATTTTTTTGATGTTTGCAAGATTCCTAGTTGCTGTTTTGGACAGATTGTTGCTATATCTTGTTTGGAGTGTATGTGTTGCACCGTTGCTCCGTTTTGAGCATGCTCTATATGAAACTTGCTTTGTTTTGCATGTAGTTTCATATTACCTTGTTGCATCCTTGTTTTGAGGTGTTTGCTTGATGTTTGAATGCATTTTGCATCAATGTCATGTTTAACTTGTTTTGCTCATATCTTCTAGGCCGTAGCTCCGAACTAAATGAACTTTATATGTAACTTGACTAGAATTTCGTGTAGATCATCTTGGTGCATTTTAACTTGCTGTTTAACAACTTGAACATAAGGTTTATTCAGATCTGGACCAATTTCGAAATTTGCAAATAGGGACTTACCGGAATTGTCATATGTTGTTTCCGGCCTCATTTAAACTTGCTTTGATGTGTTGTTCTTGTATGCATCATCTCTTGCCATGAGTAGCTTCATGTAGCTTTGTCATGCATCCGGCTTGGTTGAGCATCATGCCTTGTTCATGTGTGGTGTGTTTACCATGTTGTGTGATTCTTCTCGATAGTTCCCGTTTCGTTGCGATCGTGAGGATTCGTTCGTCTACGCTTGGTTCGTCTTTGTGGCTTCATCTTCCTCATGGACTCGTTCTTCTTCCTAGCGGGATTTCAGGCAAGATGACCATAACCTTGGATCTCATTACTATCATTGCTATGCTAGTTGCTTCGTTCTATCGCTATGTTGCGCCACCTATCACTTGCTCTTCAAGCCTCCCAAATTGCCATGAAACCACCTCTAACCTTTGTCACCCTTCCTAGCAAACCATTGTTTGGCTATGTTACCGCTTTTTGCTCAGCCCCTCTTATAGCATTGTTAGTTGCAGGTGAAGATGAAGTTTGCTCCATGTTGGATTATGTTTATGTTGGGATATCACAATATCTCTTATTTAATTAATGCATGTATATACTTGGTAAAGGGTGGAAGGCTCGGCCTTATGCCTGGTGTTTTGTTCCACTCTTGCCGCCCTAGTTTCCGTCATACCGGTATTATGTTCCTTGATTTTGCGTTCCTTACGCGGTTGGGTGTTATGGGAACCCCTTGACAGTTCGCTTTGAATAAAACTCCTCCAGCAAGGCCCAACCTTGGTTTTACCATTTGCCTACCTAAGCCTTTTTCCTTGGGAGTCGCGCTCCCGAGGGTCATCTTTGTTTTACCCCCCCCCCCCGAGCCAGTGCTCCTCTGAGTGTTGGTCCAAACTAGAGCACCGTGCGGGACCGCCCCTTGGCAACTTGGGTTACGTTGGTACCTGTACGCTTCGCTCATCCGGTGTGCCCTGATAATGAGATATGTGCAGCTCCTATCGGGATTTGTCGGCACAGTCGGGTGGTCTTGCTGGTCTTATTTTACCATTGTCGAAATGTCTTGTAAACCAGGATTCCGAGACTGATCGGGTCTTCCCGGGAGACGGATTATCCTTCGTTGACCGTGAGAGCTTATAATGGGCTAAGTTGGGACACCCCTGCAGGGTATAAACTTTCGAGAGTCGTGCCCGCGGTTATGTGGCAGATGGGAATTTGTTAATGTCCGGTTGTAGAGAACTTGACACTTGACTTAAATAAAACGCATCAACCGCGTGTGTAACCGTGATGGTCTCTTTTCGGCGGAGTCCGGGAAGTGAACACGGTTTTTGGGTCATGTTTGACGTAAATAGGAGTTCAGGATCACTTCTTGATCATTGCTAGTTTCACAACCGTTCCGTTGCTTCTCTTCTCGCTCTTATTTGCGTATGTTAGCCACCATACATGCTTAGTCGCTGCTACAACCTCACCACTTATCCTTTCCATACCCCTTTAAGCTTTGCTAGTCTTGTTACCCATGGTAATGGGATTGCTGAGTCCTCGTGGCTCACAGATTACTACAACAACAGTTGCAGGTACATGTTTTGCGATGATCATGACGCGAGAGCGATGTTTCTTGTTTTGGAGTTCTTCTTCTGCTTCTTCTTTGATCAGGGGATAGGTTCCAGGTCGGCAGCCTGGGCTAGCAGGGTGGATGTCGTTTGAGCTTCTGTTTATGTTTCATCCGTAGTCGGATGTTGTTCTCATGTATATTGATGTATTCTTGCGGCATTTGTATGCCTTGTATGTATC
Organism: Triticum aestivum; assembly: GCF_018294505.1. NCBI lineage: Eukaryota > Viridiplantae > Streptophyta > Magnoliopsida > Poales > Poaceae > Triticum > Triticum aestivum. The sequence continues at coordinate 276,658,120 of NC_057808.1, forward strand.
CCCATCTTTTATGTAATGTTGATGTAATGATATCCACCTTGCAAAAGCGTTTCAATATGCTTCTCAGTGGACTGCCGTCTTGCTCGCTGCTTCACGGGGTGTACATTGGGGCACACCCTTAGATGATGCTGGATCACCTCTCTCGGGACCCCTACCAGCTGATTGGGCTCCCACGCGAATATCTCCTTGTTCGCGCGCAAAAACCTCCCCAAAGCTTCTTCTTGTCCCGGGTCAAGGTCGGTTCCTATGGTGAAGGTGGCTCTTGAAGACCCGTCCTCGCTGACCAGCACCTGCTTGGTCTCCGCCTTGTCTTGAGTGAACAGCTGCTTCTTCTTGGTGGGCGCGGTCTCCTTGGCCTCGGGCGTACCGGCGCCGGCTAGCTGTGCTGCTGCCGCGGTCTTGAAGGCGAGCCCGAGCGCCGTCACGGCCTCCTTAGTGTCCCCCTTGATGGTGAGGACGCCCTTGCTCCCTGGCATCTTCATGAGGTTGTAGGCCAGGTGAGTCGCCGCCATGAACTAAGCGAGAGCCGGGTACCCGAGGATGGCGTTGTATGGGAGACCGATGTGGGCGATGTCGAAGTCCACCAGCTCAGTGCGGTAGTTATCGCGTGTGCCGAAGGTGACAGGGAGGCGGATCTGCCCCGGAGAGTGGGCAGCTCCACCACCCACTCCCGAAAAGGGCTTGCTAAGGTTGAGCCGCTCGGGCGGCACGTGGAGAAGGCTGAAGGCTTCTACGGAGAGCAAGTTGAGGCCGGCACCGCCGTCAATGAGGGTCTTGGTGATGGCCACGTTGCAGATGGTGGGCGTGTAGATCATCGGGAGCATGCCGGAGCCGGCGGTGGAGCCGGGGTGGTCTTCTGAGCCGAAGGTGAGGTCGGCCTCTGAGGCAGCCCAACCTGGCGGAGCCCCCGAGTGCTTGGAGACGGCCCCGATCTGACGGAGGAACGGTTTGACGTGGCGGTCTGACGGCGGTGCTTGGGAGCCACCCAGCAGTGCCGCGACTGCGTGGTGCGCCGGCACCGCGTAGCGCGCGGTGAAGAGGTTGCGGAGTTCCCCCCAGGATGCCACCGTGGATCCCGGGAGGTTGAGTAGCCAGGCGCGCAGCTCGCCGATGAGGGCCATGGGGAACCAGTTGGCCATGATCTTGTCGTCGCCTCCGGCTTCGAGGACGGCCTCCTCGTACACCAGCAGGAACGGCGCTGGGTCTGCCGTGCCGTCGTAACGCGGCGGCATCTCTGGCTTGAACTTGGTCGGCCACTGCACTCGCCGCAGGGCGGGGGCCAGGGCTCGGTACCCGGACTCCCTGCTGCTGGTGTCGGCCGCGGAGGTGGGTGGCTGGGCACCTGCCATGGGGGCGTAGTGCGGCGGTCCGGGACGCAGGTTGGTGGAGAGGAGCCCCGGCGCACCCCTACCTGGCGCGCCAAATGTCGGATGTGGGGTTCCGGCAAACCCTTAAGTTTCGAACACTTGGGTGCACGCGAAGTCTTTCCCTCTACCGATCTACGCCCTTGCTCGCTAAGATCTCGCGGACGAACTCGACGAACTCGCAACATAGAAAGACACGAGGTTTATACTGGTTCGGGCCACCATTGTGGTGTAATACCCTACTCCAGTGTGGTGGTGGTGGATTGCCTCTTGGGCTAATGATGAACAGTACAAGAGAAGAACAGCCTCCTGAGGTTGAGGTGTTCTTGTGAGTAGGCTCTCGGTCGGGTTGGATCAAGCTAAGATGAGATGCCCCTACTATGGTGGCTAGCTCTACTTATATAGGCCCTGGTCCTCTTCCCAAATATCGAGCGGGAAGGGAGCCAACAACGGCGGGCGAATTTGAAGGGGGACAGCTAGTACAAGCTATCCTGACAAAAGCGGTCTTCGCCTGCGAAAAGCTCTGGGGTGACGCCGTCTTGGGATCCATGATGACCTCCGCCTTGCCGTCCTTCTGGTCTTGGTCTCGTTGCACCAATATGGCAACCTTTGCCTGATGCCTCGGTACTCTTCGCCTGCGCTGGCCTCCTTAGCACCAAAGAAGAAACTAGGGCGCTGCGCGCGCTGGCGCCCGCCTGGTGCTGTGCGTCATGGCTCACGTCACGAGGGCCTTGTGAGGTTTCCCCGCCTTGATATCTCCGCTCCTCGTGAGCCTGCCTGGCTCGGCCACCCCAGAGGAGGTCTTGCGTCGTCCGCCTCGCGAGGCTTGGACCCTCGCAAGGGTCTTGGATGCCTAGTTGATGAAGATGGGCCGTACGGCCTGCTAGCTCAGCCACGATGTGGGCCGCAGGCAGGCAAGTCTGGGGAACCCCGTTCCCAGAACGCCGACAGCTGCAGCTTCAAGTGAGCCAAGATTTGCTCAATGATAGATGGACCGAGGTCTTTGCCGCCGAAGAATACGGCCTTATTGGCCCAGACAAGAGCCACCCCAAGAACAGGTGGCCCCCTCAATACGATGGCAGGGCGTTGGAGCCCACACCACCATTGAATAAGGCTGTAGGCCGACCACAGTTCGCTCCGGACAAAGCTGCAGCCCAAGCAGAGCATCATACCAACCCATCCGACCGTCAAAACAAGAACGACACAGCTCGGGGGAACACTCGCGACATCCAACAGGACCTGGAAGGTAGAACAGGACACACAGAGTCAATACACAGATCGTAGGGACATGCCCCGGCCGGTAATGATGGTCACCTATTCGGACAAAACAGAGCCAACCACGCTCGGTCCGAACTCCGTACACAGAGTCCGCCGGAGGTGCTTCATAGCGTGGCTCAACATAGAGGAGCCGCACAACCTCTCTGCTTCACCGACGAGGTAATGGAGCACGAATTTCCAGACGGGTTTAAACCCATTAACATCGAATCATACGATGGAACAACAGATCCCGCGGTATGGATTGAGGATTACCTCCTCCATATCCACATGGCTCGTGGAGACGACCTTCATGCCATTAAATACATACCTCTCAAGCTTAAAGGGCCAGCCCGGTACTGGCTAAACAGTTTACCAAAAAATTCTATTGGTAGCTGGGAAGACTTGGAAGACGCCTTTCGAGACAACTTCCAAGGAACATATGTCCAGCCACTAGATACCGATGACTTGGGTCATATTGTCCAGAAGCCCGGTGAGTCAGCCAGGGAGCTCTCGACTAGGTTCTTAGTCAACGAGAACCAAATTCTTGACTGTCCGGACGCAGAAGCCGTCGCAGCCTTCAAACATGGCGTCCGGGATGAATGTCTAGCGCGTCACCTCGGCCAGGAAGGACCCAAATCCATGACAGCCCTTACCGCTCTAATGACTCGCTTTTGTGCGGGAGAAGACAACAGGCATGCTCATAAAAGCAACAACGCCAGCGACCCGGGCACTTCCGAAATTCGAGATGGCAACGGTAAGCCACGACGAACCGAACACAACAGTCACAATAATACTGAAGGATTACGCGACAACGCGGTCAACGCCGGATTTCACAATCCGAAACCCAGTCAATGGAAGAAGCCACTAAAGGCAAACCAGGATGGATCATCCACCCTTGACAGAATATTGGACCGACCTTGTCAGATTCACGGTCATCCTGATTAGCCAGCTAACCATACCAACAGAAATTGTTGGGTACTCAAGCAGGCAGGCCAGCTCAACACCGATAGTAAGGGGAGGAGGCCACCAGGCGATAAAGATGACGGAGCGGCCCGCCAGCCGAATATCAGGGGCCAGAAGCAGTTACCCTTCGAAGTTCGACCACTCCCGGAACGGAAATAGCAGTTCGGCTTCCGCCACCCACCTACCATACCGGTGAGATTCACACCACGCGTACATCACTACGCACTCGAGATACCATGGGCATCGGCGGAAGCACAATACGGACAACCCTGCAAGAATCCACGTAACGTTCTTATCCATTTTTCTTATTTTTCTATATCATTTCTTAAGAACAGTGACCAACACGACAGCATCTACAACGGACTCTATCGGAGTTCGGATCCGTACACTCACCTAAGGGGCTACTTCCATTAAGGATTACCCTCCCCGAGGACGGGCGGCGCAGACGTGCGATAGGAGGTCCAAAATAACTTTTTGTAGACCGCACTCTTTATTCCGAGCCTGTACTATGCCATTTTTTCCTCTATACCCGACCCCGAGCATGTCAAATAGCCGGGCTTGTGGTTTCTTTATTATTATTATTATTATTATTATATATATATACATAAATTCACCATTGGCGTATTGCTCCGCTCCTAGTAAACCTCGTCCGAACCAATCTTTCATACTCTTGCAACAATGAGTACGGCCTCAACGGCTGCGTTACAGATGCACCTCGGCATACCCTGCCAGGGGCTCGGTATGGGAACGAAAGAGTTGCCAGCAAAAGTCCGAACAGCTCTATAGCATACTTCGGCGTCGCAAGTTTGGCCTTATATGCATCAGCTCCGAATCATTGTCTTGGGTCAATAGTTGGGTTGCCCGGCTCCTGTGCTTGCTACCCTACGTTCCGCTCTATCGGCTAGGGTAGTAAAGGGAGAACTAATGCGATTGTGCCCTGGTCTAAACCGGATGAGCACCTCGGTAGAGAAAGCCGAAAACTGACTGTCATGATGCGGCGAGAGCTGATCTACCACTTGACGACTTCTTGGAATCCGTAGCGATTCTCCGTGTCACACGAGGGATCTTTTTCAGATCAAATATGCAAGGCATTATATGCCGCATACATACCAGGGGCTATGTCGTAGCTCCACCATAAAACTCCTATGGCTAAGTGAAAGTGTTAACACCTTATAGTCCGATTGCCTGGTTCGCTGCATTATCACCTCCTTTTCGGACCAAGACGTTGGATAAAGAGTGATTAAATGCTTTTCCGAACACCCCCGTACTTCCTACGAGGGGGCTGAAGCCGACGACTGGAAAACTTTCAGTTTATATTAAAACGGCCGCACAGGAGGAATTCAAGCTTTGGAGCAAAAACATAAAATAGATCAATTATAACATTGTCTTTTACAATTCTAATACACCTCACTCGAACATTATGTTCTTCGAGCATTGACCCTCTATCAGGCGGGCGGCTTCCAGGACGTCTTCAAAATAATGCTCCGGCTCATTACGGTCCTTGCCCTTGGGCGGACTCTGCGCCGCAACATCGACGGCTTTCATCTTTCCCCAGAACGTCTTGACTCGGGCAAAGGCCATCCGTGCACCCTCAATGCATGCCGACCCTTCGCAGCATCGATACGCGGCACCACATCAACAAGACACGGCACCAGGCCAAAATAGCTCTTGGGAACAGGATCACTCGGCCACAACCCGATTATGACGTTTTTCATGGCGTCACCGGAGATCCTATGAAGCTCGGCCCATTGGGACATCTGTTCATTTAGCAACAGAGGGCGCTTTGATGCGCCAAATTGTGACCAGAAAAGCTTCTCCGTTGCATACCCCTCTTGCGCTCAGTAAAATTGCGCCGCACCGGAAGAACTCTTCGGCGAGTCCAAAAATTCGGCAGGAGAACTCCAAATCTGGTTTAGCTGAGCATAGTCCGGATCGCCAAACTTAGTATGAAGCAAAAAGGGCTTACCGGCCGCTATCTCCTTAGCCTGCCAAATCTCTTCATGAGCTGCCCTAGATTCAGACCGAGCTTCACTCGCCTCTCGTTCAGCCTTATCAAGTTCAGCCATTTTAGCTTTATTATCCTTCTCAAGGAACTCACAGCGGCTGGCAGTATTCTTCAATTCAAGCGCCAGTGCGGATATTTTCTCCTCACTTTGGAACTGAGCTGCTTGTTCGGCTCTTAGATCAGCCGATGCCTTCTTGGCAGCCGCATCACTACACCGGGCCTGCTCCTTGGCCCGGGTTAGTTTCGCCCGAAGAGCTTCAACGGCGGCAGCACCGTCTGCAACCATGCACATTTCATATAAAACCCTTTTCGGCGTGAGGCCTACATTACAAGAACATTGCTGTAAGGAATGCTCGAAATATATACCTTGCGAGTCGTCAAGACGCCTGTTGATCAATGCAATGTCATCTTCTGCAATATCCAGCTTTCGCTGCAGTTCGGCCACTTCCGTATTTCGGGTAGCCGCAGGAGGGGAGGCAGCCTATATTCCATGTTAAATCAAGGTTAGTAACTGAGCATATCTTTTTGATCATCCGATCGCTTCCTTCAGAAGGCAATCCGAGTCTCAGGGGCTACTGCATATACAACAGGTGCATTCTGTCAATATTATTCAATTGGCAAAACCACATCACAAACCTCAAAACCTCTTAGAAGGCTCGAGAAGGCCTCGTTCAATCCGCTTTTCGCGGATAGAACCTTTTTGACCACCATAATCATCAAGGCACGGTGCTTCTCTGAAATGGACGCTCGCTGCAGCATGTCCGTCAGCATTTCCGATGCTCCAGGGTCTTCGGAAACCGCCGCCGGAGTATGGCATTCCTTTGAAGGAATCTGCTTACTCTCCCCCAGAATCGTCTCCGGCTATAAACCGGACGGTTCGGGGCCGTCATTCTTGATTCCCGAACCCTGGATGACAGAGGCACCACCTTCGGGTAACGCCGTCTTCGTTTCCTGCACTGCTAGACGATTGGGAGGAGCCCTTCGGGATGATACCTCGGTATCATCCCCCCTGTTGGGCGAAGAGGCCGGAGATGGCGTGTCACTCTCCATCAGCTCTGGAAGAAGGTCTCTTGAGGAGGACGACGATTGAGAAACACCAGACGTTAACCTGCGTGGATTTACACATGTCGGATGATTACTTCACTAATAGGGGAAGAATGAGGTACGTTTAAAGTGCCCCACTTACGGTTTGGCCAGAGGTTCGTCCTCGCCAGAAAACCTTACGGCAGCATCGCTCGCCCGGCCCAGACGGACCGACGATGGCATTTTTCCTCTCTTGGTAGGCTTCCCCTCCTGATCTTCGGAAGCAGCCCTCTTGTTGCCATGGAGAACATCCTCCGCACCTTTGCCCTTGGGCAAAAGAGTTTCGGTTTCCCCGAACACAGCGTCTAATTCGTCCTCAGGGCGGGTATCACCGTCGGGTTCCCCACTCTCGCCCCCTCTGCAGACACCTGGTACGGTGTGGGAATCAGCATTCTCGTCAGCAGGGCGGTCGCAGAATCTTCGGGAAGGGGTGCCGGACACCAGATTAACACCGCTTTCTTTATCCAGTCCTATATAGGGACGGATTGTTCAGTATCTTGTCAAGAGATGCTTGAATGGAAGGTGTTCAGAGTTTGAGTACTTACTACAATGTCCGGATGATTGCAGTCAAGGCTGACATCTTCGCTGGTGTCCGGCCATTGCTCTCGTTCCCCGAAATATAATTTCCACATTCCTTCGTGCGTGGTGCCGAAGAAGTGCTGAAGAGGCCGCCGACCTTCTGGATTAAACTCCCACATACGGAGAGGCCGCCGCTGACATGGCAGGGTCCGGCGGACTAGCATTACTTGAACGACGTTCACAAGACCGATGCCCTTCTCGGTAAGGCTTCAGATGCGACCTTGTAGAGTCTGCACTTCATTGACGGATCCCCAGTCTAGTCCCTTATTGATCCATGAAGTAAGCTGAATTGGAGAGCCGGGTCGGAGCGCAGGCGTAGCCGCCCACTTGGAGCCCCGCGGCTCGTTGATATAAAACCACCCCTGCTGCCATAGGTTGGAAGACTTGGCAAAAGATCCTTCAAACCAAACCGCACTGGCAAGCTTGCCTATTGTGACGCTGCCGCACTCTTCCTGCTCCTCCTCTGTCACCTGCGGCCTCACATCAAAGGTCTTGAGCAACAAACCAAAGTGCGGAGGAGTCCGTAGGAAGGCCTCACACGTGACGATAAATGTCGAGATGAGGAGAATAGAGTCCGGGGCCAGATCGTGAAAGTCTAGCCCATAGTAGAACATGAGCCACCGGACGAAGGGGATAAGCGCGAACCCTAACCCATGGAGGAAGTGGGACACAAACACCACCCTCTCGCCAGATTTGGGGGTAGGACCAACATGCCCCTGTGCAGGAAGCCGACGAAGGATTTCCAGGGTCAGATACCTCGCTGCGCAGAGCTTCGCAATGTCCTCCTCTGTGACAGAAGAAGCCACCCACCGGCCTTGACGGCTTGTTTCGGAAATGATTAGGGCTGGTGGCGATGGGAACCCGAGGGTTGGAACTTGGGGTGGCTAGGGTTGAGGAAGAAGCAAGCGCAAACGAAGAAGACGAGTCTGGGACCCTATATAAAGACCCCAAATACTAAGTGTATCCACCTGGGTCTCGAAACTTACCTATCTCCAGAGAGTTGTACCCAGGGGACAGTTGGGTTACCCATGCTTGCATTAATGAGAATCCCGTGAATCAGGGAACACGATCTCTGCCTTGGCAAGATGTGCCAGTAAAACCGCGTCCCGAGACGTGGGGCGACGTGCCAGCCAACGGTTGCAAATAGTAACCGGGCAGGCGTGATGCGATGCCATAAACGGTTATCCACAAATTAGACTCGTGGGATATTGTATTTTCTGCAATTATATACACATGTCCGAATATATCTACAACATCCGAAGACTATTCCAGAGTTCAGAAGGAGGGAACCCGCCTTGCAATGCCGAAGACAATCTGCGCGCCGGACTCCTCGTCATTGAAGCCAGGTTCAGGGGCTACTGAGGGAGTCCTGGACTAAGGGGTCCTCGGGCGTCCGGCCTGTTATTCATTGGGCCAGACTGATGGGCTGTGAAGATACGAAGGCCGAAGACTATACCTGTGTCCGGATTGGATTTTCCTTGGCGTGGAAGGCAAGCTAGGCGACCAGCTGCGAAGATTCCTTCTTATGGAACCGACTCCATGTAACACTAGATCTCTCTGGTGTCTATATAAACCGGAGAGCATAGTCCGGATAGGGGACATTCATTACCATATTAACATAGGCTAGACTTCTAGGGTTTAGCCATTACGATCTCGTGGTAGATCAACTCTTGTAACACTCATATTCATCAAGATCAATCAAGCAGGAAGTAGGGTATTACCTCCATAGAGAGGGCCCGAACCTGGGTAAACATCGTGTCCCCCGTCTCCTATTACCATCGATCCCAGTTCGGGACCCCCTACCCGAGATCCGCCGGTTTTGATACCGACAGTGGCGATCGTAAGCTTCTTGTCGTTGGCTTCAAGGTCACTCCAATCCCTGCGTCGGACCGGCGGACTCTGACGAACTTGGCAGAACTCCTGCGGATCCTTCTCCCTGATCCAGAGCCACCGGCCCCGCAACTCGTCCCACCTCTCCTACTAGGCGCCCTCTAAGTACGTGCCTGTCTCCTGGGTCCTCGGGATCCAGGCGATACAACCGGAAATGGCGTCCCCTGGCTAGATGCGAGGGTAGAAATAGTGGTGGAAGAGCATCGTGCTGGGGAGCACTCCGGCAAAGCCCTCGCAAAGATGGGCGAAGAAGGTCATACACGCCACGACGTTCGGCGCAAACTCGAGGATTTGGAAGCCGTAAGTGTGCATGATGTCGTTGAAGAAATCGGAGAAAGGAGGGCAGAGCCCGCAAGAAAAGTAGTCAACGAAGAAAGGGTACCGATCTGGGCCGGCTTTGGCGAAGTCAGCAGGGATGATGTGTGTGGCAGGATGCCCCGTCGTCGCCCTCCACCACAGGGGCCTGAAGTAGTCCCTGAGGTGGACCGCGTCGACCGTCGAAGGGAAGTAGGCGTGCTGCGTCCGAAGCACCGCCTCGCTCTCCGGTGCCTCCTTCTCCCGGGCATCCTTGGCCACTCCCTTGCCCTTGCTGGTTTTGGGTGCCATGGCGGCTGAGGCAGGAGTGAGGAATCGAGAGCAATGGGGGCGCAGAGCAATGGGGGCGCAGCGGTGGCGAACAGGGGTGAAAGCTTTAATTTTTCACTAGAGGAAGAAGAAGGGAGCGGCGGTTCTGAGATTTGAAAGGGCACAAGAGGGTAAATGAGCAGCGCACTTGCAGTTTTGCCTTTTTATGGGGAAGGCACAGGCCGCCTCTTTACCATTTACCACGATGTGACGCATGCGTGCAGATACCGCCCCACGCATGACCCCCACGTCACGCACGACCCCCACGTCGCGTGTTCAACGCGGGTCGTGGGGAAGCGCAACTGGCAAGGGAGTTACTACAATAAAACCCGGCCCCGCATGCCCGCGCACCATTCGGGGCCTAGCCCAACAACGCGTCGCGCTTATGCGTGGCCTAGGCCCGGGGGATCCTATCGGTGTACAAAAGTAGGGGCTCTCTTTTATACCCCTTTACCTGTGCACGGGCAGTCAGAGCCGGACCTGCGGCCACACTTAGCAGGGCCAAGCAGGGAAAGCAAAGACACAAGACGGGCAGAGCAACGCCAAGACCAGAAACACAAAGAGCATAGGGACGAGGTGAACTCCCCCGGCAAGGCCCTTGCTGGGGCGGCCTCCACAACCCCGACAAGAACCTTGCCGGGGCAACTTGCCCAATCCCAGCAGAGCTGCCACCCTTGAGCCTAAGAATTGCGACGCCATCACCCACATTGGAACCAAAGCTCGGGAGGCACCTCTATGGTGGCAGGCAGATCTTTGTGAAGACTAGAAGCATACAAGACTAGGTGATAACCAGAAGATGAAGATCCTCAGCAAGATCCATGCCAAGGATACCCACGAGACCCCCCCCGGCAAGACCCTTGCTAGGGACGCCCACGACGCCGTGGCAAGGCCCTGTCCGGGACCCCGACAAGACTCTTGCCGAAGACATCTGCGGGGCCGCAGCCAGGCCCACACCCGGCAAGGCTCCGCCGCCATTCCCACACAACTGCCAGCCCACCAACTAGGCAGGCACCTGCGTGGCGACGCACGACTTCCAGGCCAACTCAGCAAGCACCTACGTGGTGGCATGCAGATCTTCGTGAAGACTCTGCCACCGCACCAACTCAGCAGCCAGCCAGCCAGCATGGCACTACATGCCTCGTCAGCTCGGGCGCGCATTGACGCCAGGTGAGGCGGCGACAGCTGGAACGAGCTTCCTTGCCATCCCCGATAAAGCAAGAAGGGCACGTTGGCAGCGCATTAAATGTGTTTGTCCTACGGTGCCAGGAGATAGACTCGACCACTGTATAACTTTACAGCTCCTGTATGCCACTGTGGCAGCCCCTTTGACTATAAAAGGAGGCCCGCGGCGTACTATGAAAGGATTCGGACTTTTTGGACCCTGCACGCTTTGTAGCTTGTCCAAGAACACCAAATAAACATAAACCAGCAGGAGTAGGGTATTACACATCACTTGCGGCCCGAACCTGGATAATCCCCCTGCGTTGTTCTTCTAATCCCGCTCTTCCCACAGCCCCGCGCCCGCCAACCGTAGCAAAAGGGATTCTTCGTGGTCCCATAGGTGTCGTTTCCCCCGACAAAAATCATCATGAAAAGTTTCATGGACATCATTGTTTTTTATAACATACATGTCATCACAATAATCATCATAGATGGGAACTTTGTTGTCATAACCAATTGCAACCTCTTCCAAAATAGTGGATTCATCATTAAATAAAGTCATGACCTCTCCAAATCCACTTTTATCAATATAATCATCATAAATAGGAGGCATGCAATCAGCATAATAAATTTTCTCATCAAAACTTGGGGGAGTAAAAATATCATCTTCATCAAATATAGCATCCCCAAGCTTATGGCTTTGCATATCGATAGCATCATGGATATTCAAAGAGTTCAAACCAACAACATTGCAATCATGCTCATCATTCAAAAAAAATTGTCAAACATTTTATAGAATTCTTCCTCTATCAGGTGAGCACAATTTTCCTTTCCATCATTTTCACGAAAGACATGATAAACATGAACAATATGATGCAACCTCAATTCCATTTTTTTGTAGTTTTCTTTTATAAAACAAACTAGTGATAAAACAAGAAACTAAAAGATTCAATTGCAATATCTAAAGATATAACTTCAAGCACTCACCTCCCTGGCAACAGCGTCAGAAAAGAGCTTGATGTCTACTACACAACTTGTTCTTGTATACTCGTGTTAGGCCTCCAAGCACAGAGTTTTGTAGGACAGTAGAAAATTTCCCTCAAGTGGATGACCTAAGTTTTATCAATCCGTGGGAGGCTTAAGATGAAGATGGACTCTCTCAAACAACCCTGCAACCAAATAACAAAAAGTCTCTTGTGTCCCCAACACACCAAATACAATGGTAATTTGTATAGGTGCACTAGTTCGGCGAAGAGATGGTGATACAAGTGTAGTAATGATAGTAGATATTGATTTTTATAATAGAAACAATAAAAAACAGCAAGGTAGCAATTGATAAAACGGAGCACAACAGTATTGCAATGCTTGAAAATGAGGCCTAGGGTCCGTGCTTTCGCTAGTGCAATCTCTCAACAATGCTAATCTAATTGGATCATATAACCATCCCTCAATGTGCGATGAAGAATCACTCCAAAGTTCTTATCTAGTGGAGAACATAAGAAGAAATTGTTTGTAGGGTATGAAACCACCTTAGAGTTATTCTTTCCGTTCGATCTATTCAAGAGTTCATACTAAAATAACACAAAGTTATTCTTTCCGTTCGATCTATCCAAGAGTTCATACTAAAATAACACAATATGATACGCATCAACCGACTCTAATGTCACCTAGATACTCCAATGTCACCACAAGTATCCATGAGTTAATTATACGATACACATAAAACAATTTCAGATTCATAATACTTAATCCAACACAAAGAACCTCAAAGAGTGCCCCAAGATTTGTACTGGAGAAAGTAGGACGAATACGTGCATCAACCCCTATGCATAGATTTCCCCAATGCCACCTCATGAATCCTCAAGTTGAGTGCCAAAACATATATCAAGTGAATCAATATAATACCCCATTGTCACCACGGGTATATGCAAGACATATATCAAGTGCTCTCAAATCCATAAAAGTATTCAATCCGATAAAACTAAATCTCAAAGGGAAAACTCAATTTATCACAACAAGATAGAGAGGGAAAACACCATATGATCCAACAATATTAACAAAGCCCATGATACATCAAGATCATGCCATCTCAAGAACACGAGAGAGAGAGAGAGATTAAACATATAGCTACTGGTACAAACCCTCAGCCCCGAGGGTGGACTACTCCCTCCTCATCATGGTGGCCGCCTGGATGATGAAGATGGCCACCGGTGATGATTTCCCCCTCCGGCAGGGTGCCGGAATGGGGTCTATATTCGTTTTTCGTGGCTACAGAGGCTTGCGGCGGCCGAACTTCTGATCTAGGTTTATTTTTTATGGTTTCTCTATTTATAGGATTTTTTGGCGTCGGTTTCACGTGAAGATGGGCCTCGGGGTGAGCACAACCCACCGGGGCAAGCCAGGCCCCTCTAGCGCACCGTGGTGGGTTGTGCCCTGCTCGTGGCTCCTCTGGCCCTCCCATGAAGCTTCTAGTGCATCTTTTGTTCCAAAAAATCATCAAAAAGTTTCATTGCATTAGGTGAACTTTTATTTCTGCACAAAAAACAACACCATGGTAGTTCTGCTGAAAACAGCGTCAGTCCGGGTTAGTTCTAATCAAATCATACCAAAACCATATAAAATTGTTGTAAACATGGCATGAATACTTCATAAATTATAGATACGTTGGAGACATATCTAGGTGGTCAGTTCATACTTGGTAAGTCCTGAGGGGTAGTTGTTGGGGCACTTCATCTGGGCCAGAGCCCACCCCAAGTCGGCGGCAGCAGAGGCAAGGTGTTCCTCCGGGCTGACACGCATAACGACCTTCGCGCCATCGACCGCCATCAGCTCCTTCACCTCCACATGATATGTGGTTGGGCTTACGCGGCGATGCTCCGGAGGATGGGCGGTGGGGATTTGGAGGCATGAGGATGATTCCCAGGCGCCATTTAAGCAATCAGGTCGGGGCCGTGATAGAGATTGGTGAGTTACCTGACTGGATCAACGAGGCTCGGGTAGAACGTAGATGTGGTTGAAGCTGTGGTTGTGGCGGTGGCGGTTTGAGCTGTCGGGAGGGGGCAGGGTGAGGAGATACTGAGGAAATGTGATGGGTGGGGATGCGGTGGGGGAAATAAATTCTGAAATCGCGTGCCTAATGAAAACTTCGCTGCGAAAGTTGAAACTTGGGGGGAGGGGAACACACAACGCAGACGAAGCGCGTAAAATACTCGTGTGCGAATAAAGAGAAAATTAGCGGATCCCGTCCCCAAAAAATCTACACGTGTAGTTGATTAAATCATTCAATGGTGGTCGTGATGGTACACTTGCCTTATTAGAAAACGCGCATGGGTAATCGACTTATGGATCATTAACGCAAAAAAACGCACATGGTACGCCATAGAAACCGTGTGTTTTGTGCTCTTCTATTAATTCTTATGTCTATCAGCATCTACAGCTGCACCCGTGATAACCCACAAGTATAGGGGATCGCAACAGTTTTCGAGGGTAGAGTCTTCAACCCAAATTTATTGATTCGAGACAAGGGTAGCCAAATAATATTTCTGGGTATCAGCAGCTACGTTCTCAATTCAACCACACCTGAAAGACTTAATATCTGCAGCAAAGTATTTAGTAGCAAAGTAGTATGATAGTAACGATAACAGTAGCGGATTGTAGTGATTGTAACAGTAGCAACAACGAAAGTAACTTAGCAAAGATCAATATGTGAAAAGATCATAGGCATCGGATCAGCGATGGATAATTGTGTTGGATAATATTCATCATGTAGCAGCCATAACCTAGGGTGACACAGAACTAGCTCTGATTAATCAATAAAATGTAGGCATGCATTCCGTATATAGTCATACATGCTTATGGAAAAGAACTTGCATGACATCTTTTGTTCTACCCTCCCATGGTAGCAGGGTCCATAAGGAAACTAAGGGATATTAAGGCCTCCTTTTAATAGAGAATCAAAACAAAGCATTAGCCCTTAATGAATACATGAACTCCTCAAACTACGGTAATCACCGGAAAGAATCCCAATTATTGTCACCTTGGGGTATGCGGATCATAACTCGTAATAGGTGTCTACAACTTGCAAGATAGGATCAAGAACACACACATATATTAATGAAAACATAATAGGTTCAGATCTGAAATCATGGCATTTTGGGCCCTAGTGACAAGCATTAAGCATAGCAAAGTCGTAGCAACATCAATCTCAGAACATAGTGGATACTAGGGATCAAGCCCTATCAAACCTAACTCAATTACATGATAAATCTCATCCAACCCATCACCGTCCAGCAAGCCTACGATGGAATTACTCACTCCTGGCGGTGAGCATCATGAAATTGGTGATGGGGGAAGGTTGATGATGACGATGGTGACGGATTCCACCCTCCGGAGCCCCGAACGGACTCCAGATAAGCCCTCCCGATGAAGAACAGGAGGTGGTGGCAGTCCGTATCATAAAACGCGATGAATCCTTCTCTCAGATTTTTTCCTCCGTGAATATGTATATATGGAGTTGGAGTTAGGGTTGTAGATGGTCCAGTTGGCCCACAAGCCTGCAAAGCACGCCCTGGGTGGTAGGCGCGCCCCCAAGGCTTGTGGCTCCTGGGTGGTCCCCCTCTGGTATCTTTTTCCGCTAGTATTTTTATATATTCCAGAAATATTCTTCGTAAATTTTTAGGTCAATCTGAGAATTTTTATTTCTTCACAAAAATAACACCATGGCAATTCTGCTAAAAACAGCGTCAGTCCGGGTTAGTTCCATTAGAATCATGCAAATTAGAGTCCAAAACAAGGGCAAAAGAGTTTGGAAAAGTAGATATGATGGAGACGTATCAACTCTCCCAAGCATAACCCATTGCTTGTCCTCAAGCAATTCAGTTGACAAACTGGAAGTGACAATGAAAAACTTATACAAACTCCGTTTGATCTTGTTGTTGCAAATATGTCTAGCCAATATTCGGGTTTCAGCATAGATTATGAACCAATCATATTCACAATAACACTTAGGTCTCACATTTATTCATACTAATGACATAATCAACTAGCGAGAAATAATAAGATATCTCGGATGACAACACTTTTTCAAAACAATCATGATATAATATGACATAATGGTATCTCGCTAGCCCTTTCTGAGACCGCAAAACATAAATGTAGAGCACCTCTAAAGTTCAAGCACTAACAAGGTATTATAATTCAAGGCAAAAGAGATCTAGTCACACTCATACTCAACATCAATTAAAAACAAAGCATATAAATGATAGTGGTGCTCTTTAACTGGTGCTTTTATATGAAGATGATGACTCAACAATAAAAGTAAATAGACAGGCCCTTCGCAGAGGGAAGCAGGGATTTGCAGAGGTGCCAGAACTCGAAGCTTTTAAAACAAAGATGAATATAATTTTGAGAGGCATGCTTTCATCGTCAACATAACAACCAAGAGATCTCACTATCTTCCATGCTAGACACATTATAGGCAGTTCCCAAACAGAATGGTAAAGTTTTACTCCCCCTCCACCAACAAACACACTCCATGGCTAGCCGAATCCACGGGTACCGTCCATACCAACAACAATCCTGGGGGAGTTTGGTTTCATTATGTCGTGGGAAACCACGGCCACCTATGGGGCCATGAGCCCCTTTTTGGTCCGGCGGGGGGATTGGCACGTTGCACAAAGAGCAGAGAACTATAACACAGCGCGGCAGAGATCACACGAGCAATTTTACCTAGGTTCGGGCCGCCGTGAGGCGTAAAACCCTACTCCTGCTTTGGTGGATTGATAGTGGAAATGTGGTGGCGAACGTAGCGCACTTGCCCGGCAAGGCCGCCCTGGGGCGAGAGTGGCTATGCGCGTATGAGTGTATGAGTTTGCTAACCAACTATCCAACAGTTTCTACGGTCACCATGGGCCTCCTTTTATAGATTCAGGGGTCACCATAGTGGCAAATAAGTCTTTACGCACTGATTAGATAGTAAACAGTGCTATCGCAACTAACTCTGCAGGCTGACAGAGCGCATTAAATGCGCCATCTAGTGTCACATCACAGCGTGCCCGGCAACCCTTGTCGGGCTATTTTGCCAGCTTTGCACCTGCTTGCTTGACACGTCTCAGGATGGGTGTCATATGGAGGTGTTTGTTGTAGGAAGTGGTTGCCATGTGGCAAGAAGCAGCCACTTAATCACTTAGGGGCTTGACACTGCACTGATCGATGACTTGGGTCACTTGTGAGGTGGAGCGGCGGCGCCTTGGCGGGGTGTCGTGCTTCCGCAGGCCCCGGCAGGCTTGCCGGCGTGGTCTTCGGGATCGCT
Organism: Triticum aestivum; assembly: GCF_018294505.1. Classification (NCBI taxonomy): domain Eukaryota; kingdom Viridiplantae; phylum Streptophyta; class Magnoliopsida; order Poales; family Poaceae; genus Triticum; species Triticum aestivum. Next base: position 276,675,356 of record NC_057808.1, read on the forward strand.
ACTGGGACGATCCTCATCCTCACCAGGCTCGCCTGCCCGGCAAGGGAGTCTGTTCCCTTAGTGGCATCTCGTCTCGCTGGCTTCGGCTTGGCCTTCTTGGTCTATGCTTCGGTGTTGATCACGGTCTTGCAATCTTGCCGCGTAGGTAGCTCATCGTCCGTGCACAAGTTAGGGGAAACAAGCACCCCTGTTTGTGTACCCCAACATAAGCCCCCGGGCCTGAGCCAAACATGTTGTTCGGTATGTTGGGTTAGGTCCCAAACCGTGCACGGACATGTGTCGAGGATACGCTGCGCGTGCAGTGGTTCGCTCATGATGACCGGTCAATCCAACGTCCATTCCTCATTTACTGCGAGTCGTGGGGTCATGGGATTGTTGTAGTTAATGTAAAATGGTAACTTCTGAAGCATTGCGCCCATGCTCCATGCCTTTTTCCCCTTAAGATAGGAAAACGTGGAGTGGCACGGTTCACTTGTCGCCTGCTCTGCCCTCCCATCATCTTCCTCCGCAAGCCAAACAACTGCCCCTCCTTTATCTCCCATGTCCGCTGTCGTTCCCTCATCTGCACCGGCGTCCGAGGGAATGGGGAAGAAAACCGCAGCAAAAGGGAAGCAGACGGGCGCGGCGAAGGAGGTGGTCACCGAGGGAAGCAAGAGGGCGACGGAGCTGGACAAGAAGCGGAGGGGGGCATCGTCTTCTTCCCGTCGAATCTGGACGGCCCGGTTCTGCAGGCAAGGTATGGGTACCTGTGGGGGAGAGAAGTCCTGAAAGGCAATGGCGCGCCCAATGTTTTGGCGGAGAGGGAAGAGGACCCGGCGAAGTCATACCGATTCTTTTGCGCATATTTCATCTTCGGCCTCTGTCCCCCTTTCTCTGATTTCTTTGAGGCAATGATGAGGATTTATGGATTTCACCTCCTGGACTTCACGCCAAATGCAATGTCGACCATGGCGATTTTTGCCCATTTGTGTGAGAACTTTGTTGGAGTTGCCCCCAATGTTGATCTGTTGAGGCATTACTTTGTCCCGCGGGTGGAGAACAAAACTAATCGCTCCGGGAACATCAGCTAGATGCCACGGATGGCAAGGAAGTCCTGGGTTTACATCTCTAATGTCCAGCATGAGAGGTGGGATGAGTGGAGAGGAGACTGGTGCTGGATTTAGGATGAAGAGGCCCCAGAGTTCTATGAAGCACGGACAGTGTGCATTGAGCGCAGCAATGAATGGAGGGCATTCAGTCTCACCAATGATAGGCTCCACCCGGCAATAAATAGGATCACCTGCCTGAACACTGCCAGGCCAACCATCGAGCATGTGGGGGGCGACTTTCTCCTCTGCCAAATCTTGCCACTTTAGAAGAGGGACAAACCCGCCTGGCTATATGGTGATGCTGGGGACAGGATGAGATTGCTCCCAGTTTTGGCCAATAACTTGTCTGGGTATGGCCATGCCTGGCTGTGCGACCATCTATTTGGCCGCTTCGAGTTGTTCAAGCTCTCGGCAAACATCATCCCCCTCAATGTCAACTCTGCTCAGGATCAGATCTTGAAGTGGATGCCGGATTGCAATGCTCATGGGGTATCTAGTGATTGGCGGTTTCCCACTCTTGATGAAGAACTGGAATGGTCCAGTACCCTGGCAGAGAGGGCTGTCAAGGTGGAGACCAACGTGTACAAATGCACCTCCACTTTGGACGAAATGTTTATCATGAGGAGGATTGAGGAGGACAAAGCGGCCCGAATGGCCGCAATGGCAAGGGAAAAGCTAAGGATGAGAGTTCCTCCCATGGTGGTAGCGAGGCGCAGGCTACGGAAGAGGTTGCCGGGAAGATATCGCCAGGGATGATCTTGCTGGGAACGAGACTCCCGGTCTTGAGGCTCTAGCTACCGCGGCGATAGAGCTCCAAGAGGAGGAGGGGGGCGAGGATGTAGTGGAGCCCCAAGCAGAGCGGCTCGCGGCTGGTCCTCAAGCCCCCAAGCCGATTTTAGATCAGCGCCCCCGCATGCGTGCTGCTACCCGGGGAACGGTGGCCCCAAATCCAGCGCCTGCCGCCAAGAAGGTGAAGAAGACCACCACCAGAAATACCAAGACAGACGCGGCGTGCCGCCAGTCTCCTCGCCTTGCCGGGATCAAAGCTTCTCCCGCCTAGCAATCGGTGGATGTGGAAGTCGGTTCGAGCCCTCACTCTGGCTCGAGTTCTTCGCAGAGCTCATCTTCATCGGAGCCCCCAGCGCCTAAGCAGGGCTTAGAGCCGCCGGAAAGCTCTGCTCCTCTGTCCCAGAAAAGAGGCAGGGGTCCCCGCCACCCATGGTGTTTGAATTGAGCTCCATGCTCATTGATGAGGAGTAAGGGAGATTTCCCTTTTCGTAATAGCCTTAGCATATTTGATTATCTTTGGTGACTGACCTCTTGTTTTGCTGTTGCTGGCAGGGAGGAGAAGGAGGATACGGAGACCCTCATCCATCGGTCGAAGAGGCCCCGCCACACTGGGTCGCCAAAGATTGCGGAGAGCTCAGACTTGGCGGGGAGCAACACGGAGGATCCCGCACCGAGCCCCCAGCCCAGCCCCCGGCCTGAGAGTGGAGGGCTGGTTCCTTCTGCTAGAGGCGACGGAGACGAGCTTCCCACCCCTAGCTAGAGGAGGTGACAGGACGACACAAGATGGGCCCTCCCTTGGAAGGGCATGTTCCTCCTGCTGACCTAGCCGAAGAACGCCTAGCGAGGTCCTCCGTGGGTGAGCCCGCGCAGAGCGTTGCCGTGGCCATCGCGGTAGGGGGTGGAGTCCATGGCCCGGCAACTGATGCTGTCGAGGAAGCTGAGGCCCCTGCCTGGCAGGCTTCTTCGGGTACTCAACCTCCGTTCTTCTCCATCTTCTTTTCATATATCTCCTCTCCATATATTCAGGCAATCTAAAACTTCTGCCCTTTTGTCATTCGCTTGCTCTCTCGTCTGTAGTCTTTCAGGCCGAATAGAAAGAACTGTTGGAGGAGGTGGCCAGTATAGGGAGAGCAGCCACGGATGAGGCCGCCAAGATTCCCACCACGGAGGGACAGGGCCCTATTGCCGGGAGTGTTCAGGATTCCTTAGCGGTGGCAAAACATGCTCCCGAGAACGACCCAGAGGTGGGAGTGGTGGTCTAGGGGAAGATTCCCCTTCAAACCATGGATCCCTTTCCCTCCTCTGGGCTCATGGTGGGAACCTCACCATCCCCCTTGAGCCAAATGGCGCTGGTGTTGGCGCAGCCTGGGACTGGAGCCCCCGGCCCATCAGTGGTGATGGGCACGGAGCTCGACGAAGAGCTTCAGCGCATCCTGGCATCACTGCACTAAGGGTTGGAGAAGCGGATGATTCGGTTGCCGTTGCAATGGACCTGTCTTTCCTGGAGTCCATGGCGATGGGTATCAAGGAAATGCAGGCCCGGCACAATCAGAAGTGGCAGGCGCTCAAGGAGCAGTGCGAGTCCACTAACAAGGTGGACCAGAAGCTGAAGGACAAGTGCCTGGAGCTGCGCGAATGGCACGACAAGCAGTTCCAGGTACTTATGAGGCAGCAAGAGGTGATCCTGATGACGAAGGAGGACGTCATAGCCCGCAAAGTGTGCCTGGTAGATCGCAAGGCACGTCTAGATGCCAGGGAGCAAGAGATTTCTGTCTGGGAGAAGCTTGGAGCCACCCTTCGCGCCAAGGACGATGAGCTAGAGGCCCTTGTGCAGCGGCGCACCAAGGATTTGGAGGACAAGCACAAGTCTGCCTTGGATGCCCTCGCTGCCGATTCTGCTGCCCAGCTGAAGAGGCTTACTGACGATCTCGCCGCTGCATCCACCGCCAAGACCAACCTCGACCAACAAGTAGCCAAGCTGACTAAAGATCTTGCCGTGAGCACCAAGGAGGTCGAGGCCCTTAAGGAGGAAGCGCGGAAGGCCTGGATCCATCTAGAAGATGTGCAATCATAGCTTTCCTCCAAGAGCCAGGGCCTCGAGACCGCTAATGGCACCATCACAGATTTGAAGGCCAGGATTGGCGCCCTGGAGAGCGCGGCAGAGTCTAGCGGAGCCCGTCAACAGCAACTGTCAAAGGATCTGGACACCGCATAGTGCCTCCGGAAAGACGCAGAAGACAAGCTGGCGAACCAATCTGAGTAGGTGGACCTCTGGATCAGGAGCAAGATTGACATTGCTATGCCCCTTGCGGCCCAGACCATAGCAATGGGCATGGGCGGGCCAGCTTTTTCAATCAACAGGCAGGAAGTCCCTAGTGCCAAGTTAGGAGTCTTCTTCAACGAGCTGATCGAAAAGCTGAAGGTGCATGAGGAGGTGAGGGCCAAGTGCTTCGTCACCGAGTCCAGGAAGCTTGCTCATGATGCCCTCCTCATGGTCCTGAGCAACATCGACTGTCGCCATCCAGATCTCGACCTTGCCGATGGATCCAAGAAGCCACCGGTGGGTGCTGATGTTCCAGCTGCCAAAGAGAAAGATGCCCCTCTGGCCGCCAAGGCCCTTCACATCCCAATGGCTTCACGCAGCCGCCAGGCTTTACTTCGAGCTATTCTTGTCATCGCGCTATCTTGTAACAAAACACGATGTATGCTTTGCATTTAGGTATCGTACTGTTTATGCTTGCGTGGAACTGATGCCCTCTGCTTAATCTTAAGTGCTCGTTTATCCCTCTGGGCTTATATGCTTGTGTTCGTACGATGGGTCCCAATGTATGTTCTGGTTGCTTGCCGGTATCATATTACCACGATTGTCGTAAGGGTCTAGCCCTTAACACTCATCTTGGCATGGATGCAACCGCTCATTTTGTGAGCAGGGCTCGGGACAGAAAGAGGGTGCAGACAAAGAACTAGCCAAGGTACCAACACAAGAATGATTTCATAGTACGAACACTTACTAAAACCGAGGGATAAACGAATCCGAAAATCTAGGATTCACCAAAAAGAAATGATCGCATTGACTTAGCTTTTGTTCTTTTCTCCTTCTCATCTCTCCTGGCCACGCGCATTTGATGTGCTCACGATACCCGGAAGGATGCAAGCCAAGTAAATGACTCTCTCGTTCCCGGCAGGGACCAATACACATCATGCATGTCTGGCGGCCGGCAGGATATGGTGACGGGCTTTCTCGGTTCCTCTTTCTCCCCTCCACTCCTTTTGAACAACCCGTCGGTGGCTGGCACAAAAGTCATGCCAACACGGACGGCCTTGCTGCAGCATACTCGCCGGGGCATCGGTCAATGGATTCGCACCGGCGTTTTACTCAGGATTTCCCCAAACGGGGTAAATACTGAACCGAGTATCGTGCGATGCTCATCGACATTGACGATGCTCAGGCCAGAGTAGCTCGATTGCCGAAGAGGGAGAGGGAGAGGGAGACGGGGGAGGGGGACCTTGTTCCCGCACGCCTTGCCCCTCCTCCTTCAAACAGTGCTCGAGCGGCGCCCACGTCTTCTGGGACACCAAGGAGGGGCATGCCGCCGCCAATACTAATCTTCGCCGCGACCGCGACCGCAGCGGGGTGAGATGATGAGCAAAGCAGGTGCGGGGATAGCCCCGCTCCCCCGCTTCGTCTTCATACCTCCAGGGATGCCATCGATGCCAAAAAATTTGGCTGGGCTGCAATCGAGACGATGCGTTGCTGACGCTCACAGGTTCGCGCAAGCCCACTCCCCCTACCTGGCGCGCCGAAGATGTCGTGGGAAACCACGGCCACCTATGGGGCCATGAGCCCCTTTTTGGTTCGGCGGGGGATAGTCACATTGCACAAAGAGCAGAGAAGAATAGCACAGTGCGGCAGAGATCACACAGGCAATTTTACCATGTTCGGGCCACGGTGAGGCGTAAAACCCTACTCCTGCTTTGGTGGATTGATAGTGGAAATGTGTTGGCGAACGTAGCGCACTTGCCCGGCAAGGCCGCCCTGGGGCGAGAGTGGCTACGCGCGTATGAGCGTATGAGTTTGCTAACCAACTGTCCAACTGTTTCTACGATTGCCATGGGCCTCCTTTTATAGATTAAGGGGACAACACAGTGGCAAATCAGTATTTACACACTGATTAGATAGTAAATAGTGCTATCGCACCTAACTCTGTAGGCTGATAGAGCACATTAAATGCACCATCTAGTGTCACATCACAGCGTGCCTGGCAACCCTTGTCGGGCTATTTTGCGCTTTGCACCTGCTTGATTGACACGTCTCAGGACGGGTGCCGCATGGAGGTGTTTGTTGTAGGAAGCGGCTGCCATGTGGCAAGAAGCAGCCACTTAATCACTTAGGGGCTTGACACCGCATTGATCGATTACTTGGGTCGCTTGTGAGGTGGAGCGGTGGTGCCTTGGCGGGGTGTCGTGCTTCCGTAGGCCCCGGCAGGCCTGCCAAGGTGGTCTTGGGGATCGCTGCAGGGACGATCCTCGTCCTCACCAGGCTGGCCTGCCCGGCAAGGGAGTCTTTTCCCTTAGTGGCACATCGTCTCTCTGGCTTCGGCTTGGCCTTCTTGGTCTGTGCTTCGGTGTTGATCACGGTGTTGCAATCTTGCCGCGCCGGTAGCTCGTCGTCCGTGCACAAGTCAGAGGGAAACAAGCACCCCTGTTTGTGTACCCCGACACATTATTATATTTTGGATTTTGATTTGGAACATGGAACTGGGCATCCCAATTACCAGCCACTTTCTCGTGAGTGACAAGTGAATAAACACTCATCGTGAGAATAACCCACCTAGCATGGAAGATACTGACAGCCCCCAGTCGCTACATGAGCAATTCGGGCATACAAAACATATTGTTATTTGAAGGTTTAGAGTTTGGCACATGCAAATTTACTTGGAACGGCAGGTAAATACCGCATATAGGTAGGTATGGTGGACTCATATGGAACAACTTTGGATTTAAGGAAGTGGATGCACAAACAGTATTTCCGCTTAGTATAGGTGAAGGCTAGCAAAACGATTGAGGAGCGACCAACTAGAGAGCGACAATGGTCATAAACATGCATTGAGGCTAATCAACATTGAATGCAAGCATGAGTAGGATATAAATCACCATGAACATAATTATCGTGGAGGCTATGTTGTTTTGATTCAACTACATGCGTGAACATGTGCCAAGTCAAGCCACTTGAATTATTCAGAGGAGGATACCATCCTATCATACTACATCATAACCATTTTAACATGCATGTTGGCACACAACACAAACCATTATCCACTCCTAGATAATTAAGCATGGCATGAGTAACTATCATCTCTAATTGTCATTGCAAACATGTTTCATTCATAATAGGCTGAATCACGAACGATGAGCTATACAACAACAAAATAGGTCGAGTTCATACCAGCTTTTCCTCATCTCAATCATTTCATCAAATATCGTCATTATTGCGTTTCACTTGCATGACTGAACGGTGTAAATAATAATAAGAGTGCACGTGCATTGGACTAAGCTGGAATCTGTAAACATTTATTTGAAGGAGAAGACAAGGTAATATGGGCTTTTTTGTTAGATCAACAATAATGCATATGAAAGCCACTCAACATTTTCATCGTGGTATTCTCCTTACGACCCAAAGAAAAAGAAAAGAATTTCAAAGAAACACACTGAAATATTTTTGGTCTTCTTTTAAAGAAGCAAAACAAAGAAGAAAAGAAAACAAAAATGAGAAAAACTATTTACATGGGAAAGCTCCCAACAAGTAAAAGAAGAATGAGAAATATTTTTTGGTTTTCTTTTGGTACTACCACTAAATTAAACTGGAAAGAAAAACTAAAAAGAAGCGAGAAATATTTTTGGGTTTTATCAAAGTTTTTCAAACACACAAGAAGAAAGCAAGAAACGTAAACTAACATGGATTATACAATGAAAAAGGATGAACACCGACAACTGAAATAAATGTGTGATGCATGAATGTAATGTCGGTGAGAGATACGTACCCCCCAAGCTTAGGCTTTTGGCCTAAGTTGGTCTAGGGCCACGGCTCATAGTAACCCTCTCCTGGATACTGAGGAGGGTCCTTAGGGTTCCACTGGTTGGCGAGCTCCTGTGGCTCCCACTGATAAATAGGTTCCAGATATGGCTCAGGTGTGGGTGCTGGCTCAGGCACCAGGGGTTGTAAAAGACGCCAAAATATGTAGATGTCCTCAGGCATAATAATGTACCTGCCTGAATATATTGAGCAAAGAAGGTGCAGGCAAAGTAATAATCTCACGCGCGCCCTGCCTGAATACTAAGTTGTAGAGGAGACACTTTTTCTTGTCTTTGTCAATGAAATTATGCGCTACCATACTAGAATAGTCTAAATATTTAGTGGGTAGCAGCCTCTCCTCCTTCTCATCATGTCTAATAGGAATCTCAAATTACGCTGCGAGGCAGGAGGCATAGGCACCACCAAAAATACTACCCTTCGTACGTTTTGTGTGTAACCGCTGAGCAACTATGGCGCCCAAACTAAAAGTTCTATCAGCATATAAAGCATGGCGCAAAATAGCAAGATCAGGTGCACTAAGGCCTCCACTCTCTCCACGGCCAATCAGACATCTCCCAGCAAATAATGAATAGTAACGTAAAACAGGAAAATGTAAACTGGCTACTCTTGCCTCCGACACTCACAGTAGTTTCAAAAATAAAGTCCTCCATGTCTCTAGGACGCGGCTCACTGATGCTGCCCTCATAGGGTATTTTGCAAGCATTGCAAAGAAATGTCATTTCCCTAGGCATATCATATAAGTGAAACTCTACCATAGGTGGTACCTTCCTAGGATAAAAGTGAAAATTTTCCACGAAGATATTAGTGAGTAGGAGGTATTGGTCACACTTATCTTGGAGGAAGGGAATGATGTTGGCCTTGTCCGCCAAATAATAGAAATCCTCATAAATTCCCGCCTCCTTAAAAAATGCATCACTTGGCCGAACCTCCGCCGCACGCAGAAGATTGTACTTGGGATTCTTCACCGGATTTGCCTCCGAACTACGGCTTGATGAGCCCCTTAACCACCTCCTCATGGTTTTTCTTTTCTCTGAAAATTTCTGAAATTTTTAGTGACTCAAAAAAAAGTGAACCAAACTCTGCAAAATTGATAACAACTACTCCCACAAGTGTCTAGAGGCTATATCATGCAACAAAACTACTTAGAACCATATAAACTTGACACGCAAGCTCAAGAACATGGTCACCACAGCAGCAAATATTTGCAATATATAAAGCACTAGAACAAAAACTAATTGGACCATTGGAGGAGTCACATACCGAAGAACAATCCCCCAAAACAGTTTCGAAAATGGAGCTCCGAGCAAGGAGATCGAAAATGGCAGCAAGATAAGCAAGAACACGGGTTTGAGCAATGGAGTGATTTTTTCTAGAGGAAGACGAAGTGGATGGGGGATGGAATAAGTGAGGGGGCCTACATGGGCCCCACAAGCCTCCTAGGCGCGCCTAGGGGGTGGGCGCGCCCTGTGAGCTTGTGGCTCATAGGTGCACCCTCCCTGGGGTGTGTTTAGTGCCAAAAATTCTTAAATATTGCATAAAAATCATACTAAATTTTTAGGGCATTTGGAGAAGTTTTATTTTCTGGTCATTTTTTATTGCACGGGGAATTCAGGAAACAGTAAATTAATAACATTTCTACTTTATTTATTCTAAATAGCAGAAAGTAAAAGGTGGGTACAAAAGGTTGTGTGTACTAAACTCATCCATCTCATGCCCGTCAAAAGGAATCCATCAATAAGGTTGATCAAGTCTTATTAACAAACTTCTTCTGAATGACATGAAACTAGAGAATCTTCGTATAGCACTAGGTTACCTCAACGGGGATATGCATGTCCCCAACAATAAGTATATCGTTTTGACAGTAGGAATAGGGAATTCAAAACCTCCAATAGCAATTGTTGAAATTTTTCCAATAGAATTGATACTATTCACTTGAGGTTGTTTCTTCGGATAGTGTACCGTATGCTCATTACCATTAACACGAAAAGTGACATTACCTTTATTGCAATCAATAACAGCCCCTGCAGTATTAAAAAAGGGTCTACCAAGGATGATCGACACACTATCATCCTTGGGTATATCAAGAATAACAAAGTACGTTAGAATACTGACATTTGCAACTGCGACATGCACATCCTCACAAATACCGATGGGTATAGCAGTTGATTTATCAACCATTGGCAAAGAATTTCAGTTGGTGTTAACAATTTCAAATCAAGTCTATGATATAAGGAGAAAGACATAACACTAACACCGGCTCCCAAATCACACAAAGCAGTTTTTACATGGTTTCTTTTAATGGAGCATGGTATAGTTGGTATTCCTAGATCTCCTAGTTTCTTTGGTATTCCACCCTTAAATGTGTAATTAGCAAGCATGGTGGAAATTTCAGCTTCCGGTATCTTTCTTTTATTAGTAGCAATATCTTTCATGTACTTAGCATAAGGAGACATTTTCAAAATATCAGTCAAACACAAACGACAAAAGACAGGTCTAAGCATTTCACAAAGCGCTCAAATTCTTCATCATCCTTATTCTTTGAAGCTTTAGGAGGAAAGGGCATGGGTTTCTGAACTGATGGTTGACTTTATTTACCATGTTTCCTAGCAATGAAATCTCTCTTATCATATCTTTTACTCTTAGGTTGTGGGTTATCAAGATCAACAGCAGGTTCTATCTCCACATCATTATCATTACTAGGATGAGCATCGATATGAACATCATTATTATAATCATTACTAGGTTCATGTTCATCACCAGATTGTGTCTCAGCATCAGAAATAGAAATATCATTTGGATTCTCAGGTGTGTCTACAGTAGGTTCACTAGAAGCATGCAAAGTCCTATCATCTTTCTTTTTCCTTTTAGAAGGACTAGGTGCATCAATATTAATTCTTGAGAATCTTGCCCAATTCTCTTAGGATGGCCCTCAGGATACAAAGGTTCCTCGGTCATTTTACCACCCCTAGTCACAACTCTAACAACATGATCATTCATTTTATTGTTCATCTCATTAAGCAAATCATTTTGTGCCTTGAGAACTTGTTCTACTTGAGTTTTTACGATGGAAGCATGTTTACTAACAACCTTGAGATCATTAACAGTTCTAAACATATAGTCACCCAAGCGTTCAATCATATAAGCATTTCATTTCAATTGTCTACTAACATATGCGTTGAAGTTTTCTTGTTTAACAAGAAACTTATCAAATTCATCCAAGCACTGACTAGCAGATTTATTATAAGGAATATCACCTTTCTCAAATCTATAGAGAGAATTTACCTCTACTACCTGTCTCAGGATATTAAGACCATGTATTTCTTCAATAGGTGGTAAATTCTTAACATCTTCAGCTTTAATACCTTTTTCTTTCATAGATTTCTTTGCCTCTTGCATATCTTCAGGACTGAGAAATAGAATACATCTCTTCTTCGGAGTTGGCTTAGGAGGTGGTTCAGGAATAGTCCAATCATTATCAATGCTCAATATGTTGGGGAACGTAGCAATAATTCAAAATTTTCCTACGTGTCACCAAGACCAATCTAGGAGATGCTAGCAACGAGAGAGAGGGAGTGCATCTTCATACCCTTGAAGATCGCTAAGCGGAAGCGTTACAAGAACGCGGTTGATGGAGTCGTACTCGCAGCGATTCAAATCGTGGAAGATCTGATCTAGCGCCGAACGGACGACGCCTCCGTGTTCAACACACGTATAGCCTGGGGACGTCTCCTCCTTCTTGATCCAGCAATGGGAGAGGAGAAGTCGAGAGAGAACTCCAGCAGCACGACGGCGTGGTGGCAATGGAGCTCGTGGTTCTCCGGCAGAGCTTCGCTAAGCACTACGGAGGAGGATGAGGAGGTGTATGAGGAGGGAGGGCTGCGCCAGGGAAGAGGTGCGGCTGCCCTCCCACCCCTCCACTATATATAGGGGCAAGGGGAGAGGGGGAGGCGCCCTAGGGTTTCCCCTACGGGGCGGCGGCCAAGCAGATTGGATCTCCCTAGGGAAAATCCTAGGGAGACTTGCCCCCCAAGCCAAGCAGGTGGAGGCTTGCCTCCCAAGCCAGGTGGAGGCGCCCCACCTCCCCAAGTAACGTGGGAAAGGGTGTGGGGGGCGCACCACCCCTTAGTGGGCTGGTTTGCCCCTTCCCCTTTGGCCCATGAGGCCCTCCAACACTTGCCGGGGCTCCCGAAACACCTTTCGGTCATGCTGGCCATAGCCTGGTACCCCCGGAACACTTCCGGACTCCAATACCCTTCGTCCAATATATCGATCTTCACCGCCGGACCATTCCGGAACTCCTCGTGATGTCCGGGATCTCATCCGGGACTCCGAACAACCTTCGGTAACCACATACTATTTCCCATAACAACTCTAGCGTCACCGAACCTTAAGTGTGTAGACCCTACGGGTTCGGGAACCATGAAGACATGACCGAGACACCTCTCCGGCCAATAACCAATAGCGCGATCTGGATACCCATATTGGCTCCCACATGTTCCACGATGATCTCATCGGATGAACCACGATGTCGGGGATTCAATCAATCCCGTATACAATTCCCTTTGTCTATCGGTATGTTACTTGCCCGAGATTCGATCGTCGGTATCCCAATACCTCGTTCAATCTCGTTACTGGCAAGTCACTTTACTCGTTCCGTAACGCATGATCCCGTGGCTAACTCCTTAGTCACATTGAGCTCATTATGATGATTTATTACCGAGTGGGCCCAGAGATACCTCTTCGTCATACGGAGTGACAAATCCCAGTCTCGATTCATGCCAACCCAACAGACACTTTCGGAGATACCTGTAGTGCACCTTTATAGCCACCCAGTTACGTTGTGACGTTTGGTACACCCAAAGCATTCCTACGGTATCCGGGAGTTGCACAATCTCATGGTCTAAGGAAACGATACTTGACACTAGAAAAGCTCTTAGCAAACGAACTACACGATCTTGTGCTATGCTTAGGATTGGGTCTTGTCCATCACATCATTCTCCTAATGATGTGATCCCGTTATCAATGAAATCCAATGTCCATGGTCAGGAAACCATAACCATCTATTGATCAACGAGCTAGTCAACTAGAGGCTTACTAGGGACATGTTGTGGTCTATGTATTCACACATGTGTTACGGTTTCCAGTTAATACAATTATAGCATGAACAATAGACAATTATCTTGAACAAGGAAATACAATAATAACCATTTTATTATTGCCTCTAGGGCATATTTCAAACAGTCTCCCACTTGCACTAGAGTCAATAATCTAGTTCACATCACTATGTGATTGTAATGAATCCAACACCCATGGGGCTTGTTCATATCTCGCTTGTGAGAGAGGTTACTAGTAAACGGGTCTGAACCTTTCAGATCCGTGTGTGCTTTACAAATCTCTATGTCATCTTGTAGATGCAGCTACCACGCGCTACTTGGAGCTATTCCAAATAACTGCTCTACTATACGAATCTGGTTTACTACTGAGAGTCATCCGGATAGTGTCAAAGTTTGCATCGACGCAACCCTTTACGATGAACTCTTTCACCACCTCCATAATCGAGAAAATTCCTTAGTCCAATAGTTACTAAGGATAAGTTCGGCCGCTATCATGTGATCCATTCCTGGATCACTCTTGTACCCCTTGACTGACTCATGGCAAGGTACACTTCAGGTGCGGTACACAGCATAGCATACTGTAGAGCCTACGTCTAAAGCATAGGGGACGACCTTCGTCCTTTCTCTCTCTTCTGCCGTGGTCAGGTCTTGAGTCTTACTCAATACTCACACCTTGTAACACAGCCAAGAACTCCTTCTTTGCTGATCTATTTTGAACTCCTTCAAAATCCTGTCACGGTATGCATTCATTTGAAAGTACTATTAAGCATTTTTTATCTATCCTTATAGATCTTGATGCTCAATGTTCAAGTAGCTTAATCCAGGTTTTGCATTGAAAAACACTTTTCAAATAACCCTGTATGTTTTCCAGAAATTATACATATTTCTGATCAACAATATGTCAACAACATATACTCATCAGAAATTCTATAGTGCTCCCACTCACTTCTTTGGAAATACAAGTTTCTCATAAACTTTGTATAAACCCAAAATCTTTGATCATCTCATCAAAGCGTACATTCCAACTCCGAGATGCTTACTCCAATCCTCAGAAGGATTGCTGGAGCTTTGCATACTTGTTAGCATCTTTCAGGATTGACAAAACCTTCTGGTTGTATCACATACAACCTTTCCTCAAGAAAATCGTCGAGGAAACAATGATTTTGACATCCTATCTGCAAGATTTCATAAATAATGCAGTGACTGCTAATATAATTCCAACAGACTCTTAGCATCGCTACGAGTGAGAAAGTCTCATCGCAGTCAACTCCTTGAACTTGCCGGAAAACATCTTAACGACAAGTCGAGCTTTCTTAATGGTGACACTTACCATCATTGTCTGTCTTCCTTTTAAAATCCATCTGCACCCAACAGCCTTACGACCATCAAGTAGTTCTTCCAAAGTCTACACTTTGTTTTTATACATGGATCCTCTCTCGGATTTTATGGCCTCGAGCCATTCGTCGGAATCCGGGCCCATCATCGCTTCTCCATAGCTCGTAGGTTCATTGTTGTCTAGCAACATGACTTCCAAGACAGGATTACGTACCACTCTGAAGTAGCATGCATCCTTGTCGTCCTACGAGGTTTGGTAGTGACTTGATCCGAAGTTTCATGATCACTATCATAAGCTTCCACTTCAAATGGTGTAGGTGCCACAGGAACAACTTCCTGTGCCCTCCTACACACTAGTTGAAGTCATGGTTCAATAACCTCATCAAGTCTCCACCATCCTCCCACTCAATTCTTTCGAGAGAAACTTTTCCTCGAGAAAGGACCTGTTTCTAGAAACAATCACTTTGCTTCCGGATCTAAAATAGGAGGTATACCCAACTGTTTGGGTATTCTATGAAGATGCATTTATCCGCTTTGGGTTCGAGCTTATCAGCCTGAAACTTTTCCACATAAGCGTCGCAGCCCCAAACTTTTAAGAAATGACAGCTTAGGTTTCTCTAAACCATAGTTCATACGGTGTCGTCTCAACGGAATTGCGTGGTGCCCTATTTAAAGTGAATGCGGTTGTCTCTAATGCCTAACCCATAAACTATAGTGTAATTCAATAAGAGACATCATGGTATGCACCATATCCAATAGGGTGCAGTTATGATGTTCGGACACACCATCACACTATGGTGTTCCAGGCGGTATTAGTCTTGAAACAATTTCCACAATTTCTTAATTGTGTGCCAAACTCGTAACTCAGATATTCATCTCTATGATCAGATCACAGACATTTTATCCTCTTGTCACGACGATCTTCAACTTCACTCTGAAATTACTTGAACCTTTCAATAATTCAGACTTGTGTTTCATCAAGTAAACATACTCAGCATCTACTCAAATCATCTGTGAAGCAAGAACATAACGATATCCACTCCATGCCTCAGCACTCATTGGACTGCACACATCAAAATGTATTACTTCCAACAAGTTGCTTTCTTGTTCCATCTTACTGAAAACGAGGCCTTTCAGTCATCTTGCCCATGTGGTATGATTTGCATGTCTCAAGTGATTCAAAATCAAGTGAGTCCAAACGATCCATCTATATGGACTTTCTTCATGCATATACACTAATAGACATGGTTCGCATGTCTCAATCTTTTCAAAAATGAGTGAGTCCAAAGATCCATCAACATGGAGCTTCTTCATGCGTTTTATACCAATATGACTCAAGTGGCAGTGCCACAAGTATGTGGTACTATCATTACTATCTTATATCTTTTGGCATGAACATGTGTATCACTACGATCGAGATTCAATAAACCATTCATTTTAGGTGCAAGACCAGTGAAGGTATTATTCAAATAGACAGAGTAACCATTATTCTCCTTAAATGAATAACCGTATTGCGATAAACATAATCCAATCATGTCTATGCTCAACACAAACACCAAATAACAATTATTTAGGTTCAACACCAATCTCGATGGTAGAGGGAGTATGCGATGCTTGATCACATCAACCTTGGAAACACTTCCAACACGTATCGTCATCTCACCTTTAGCTAGTCTCCGTTTATTCCGTAGCCTTTTATTTCGAGTTACCAACACTTAGCAACCGAACCGGTATCTAATACCCTGGTGCTACTAGGAGTACTAGTAAAGTACACATTAATATAATGTATATCCAATATACTTCTGTCGACCTTGCCTACCTTCTCATCTACCAAGTATCTAGGGTAGTTCTGCTTCAGTGACCGTTCCCCTCATTACAGAAGCATTTAGTCTCGGGTTTGGGTTCAACCTTGGGTTTCTTCACTAGAGCAGCAATTGATTTGCCGTTTCATGAAGTATCCCTTCTTTCCCTTGCCCTTCTTGAAACTAGTGGTTTTACTAACCATCAACAATTGATGCTCCTACTTGATTTCTACTTTCGTGGTGTCAAACATCGCGAATAGCTCAAGGATCATCATATCTATCCCTGATTTGTTATAGTTCATCACGAAGCTCTAGTAGCTTGGTGGCAGTGACTTTGGAGAACCATCACTATCTCATCTGGAAGATTAACTCCCACTCGATTCAAGCGATTGTAGTACTCAGACAATCTGAGCACATGCTCAACGGTTGAGCTTTTCTCCCTTAGTTTGCAGGCTTAAGAAACTTGTCAGAGGTCTCATACCTCTTGACGTGGGCAGGAGCCTAAAATCCCAATTTCAGCTCTTGGAACATCTCATATGTTCCGCGACGTTCCAAAATGTCTTCGGTGCCTCAATTCTAAACCGTTCAACATTATGCACTTAACTATCACGTAGTCATCAAAACGTGTATGTCAGATGTTCGCAACATCCACAAACGACGCTCGAGGTTCAGCACCCCGATCGGTGCATTAAGGACATAAGCCTTCTGTGCAGCAATGAGGACAATCCTCTGTTTACGGACCCAGTCCGCATATATGCTACTATCAACTTTCAACTAAATTTTCTCTAGGAACATATCTTAGTAGAACTAAAGCGTAAGCTACGACATAATTTGCAAAGACCTTTTGACTATGTTCATGATAATTAAGTTCATCTAATCAAATTATTTAATGAACTCCAACTCAGATAGACATCCCTCTAGTCATCTAAGTGATACATGATCCGAGTCAACTAGGCCGTGTCCGATCATCACGTGAGACGGACTAGTCATCATCGGTGAACATCTCCATGTTGATCGTATCTACTATACGACTCATGTTCGACCCTTCGGTCTCTTGTGTTCCGAGGCCATGTCTATACATGCTAGGCTCATCAAGTCAACCTAAGTGTTCCGCATGTGTAAATCTGGCTTACACCCGTTGTATGCGAACGTTAGAATCTATCACACCCGATCATCACGTGGTGCTTCGAAACAACGAACCTTCGCAACGGTGCACAGTTAGGGGGAACACGTCTCTTGAAATTTTAGTGAGGGATCATCTTATTTATGCTACCGTCATTCTAAGCAAATAAGATGTAAACATGACAAACATCACATGCAAATCATAAAGTGACATGATATGGACAATATCATCTTGCGCCTTTGATCTCCATCTTCGAGGCGCGGCATGATCACCTTCGTCACCGGCATGACACCATGATCTCCATCATCATGATCTCCATCATCGTGTCTTCATGAAGTTGTCTCGCCAACTATTACTTCTACTACTATGGCTAACGGTTAGCAATAAAGTAAAGTAATTACATGGTGTTTTCATTGACACGCAGGTCATACAATAAATTAAGACAACTCCTATGGCTCCTACCGGTTGTCATACTCATCGACATGCAAGTCGTGATTCCTATTACAAGAACATGATCAATATCATACATCACATATATAATTCATCACATCCTTTTGGCCATATCACATCACATAGCATACCCTGCAAAAACAAGTTAGACGTCCTCTAATTGTTGTTGCATGTTTTACGTGGCTGCTATGGGTTTCTAGCAAGAACGTTTCTTACCTACGCAAAAGCCACAACGGTGATATGCCAATTGCTATTTACCCTTCATAAGGACCCTCTTCATCGAATCCGATCCGACTAAATGGGAGAGACAGACACCCGCTAGCCACCTTATGCATCAAGTGCATGTCAGTCGGTGGAACCTGTCTCACGTAAGAGTACGTGTAAGGTCGGTCCGGGCCGCTTCATCCCACAATGCCGCCGAATCAAGATAAGACTAGTAACGGCAAGCAAATTGAACAAATCGTCGCCCACAACTACTTTGTGTTCTACTCGTGCGTAGAATCTACGCATAAACCTGGCTCATGATGCCACTGTTGGGGAACGTAGCAATAATTCAAAATTTTCCTACGTGTCACCAAGACCAATCTAGGAGATGCTAGCAACGAGAGAGAGGGAGTGCATCTTCATACCCTTGAAGATCGCTAAGCGGAAGCGTTACAAGAACGCGGTTGATGGAGTCGTACTCGCAGCGATTCAAATCGCGGAAGATCCGATCTAGCGCCTAACGGACGGCGCCGCCGCGTTCAACACACGTATAGCCCGGGGACGTCTCCTCCTTCTTGATCCAGCAAGGGGAGAGGAGAAGTTGAGGGAGAACTCCAGCAGCACGATGGCGTGGTGGCAATGGAGCTCGTGGTTCTCCGGCAGAGCTTCGCTAAGCACTACGGAGGAGGATGAGCAGGTGTATGAGGAGGGAGGGCTGCGCCAGGGAAGAGGTGCGGCTGCCCTCCCACCCCTCCACTATATATAGGGGCAAGGGGAGAGGGGGAGGCGCCCTAGGGTTTCCCCTAGGGGGCGGCGGCCAAGCAGATTGGATCTCCCTAGGGAAAATCATAGGGAGACTTGCCCCCCAAGCCAAGCAGGTGGAGGCTTGCCTCCCAAGCCAGGTGGAGGCGCCCCACCTCCCCAAGTAACGTGGGAAAGGGTGTGGGGGCGCACCACCCTTTAGTGGGCTGGTTTGCCCCTTCCCCTTTGGCCCATGAGGCCCTCCAACACTTGCCGGGGCTCCCGAAACACCTTTCGGTCATGCTGGCCATAGCCTGGTACCCCCGGAACACTTCCGGACTCCAATACCCTTCGTCCAATATATCGATCTTCACCACCGGACCATTCCGGAACTCCTCGTGATGTCCGGGATCTCATCCGGGACTCCGAACAACCTTCGGTAACCACATACTATTTCCCATAACAACTCTAGCGTCACCGAACCTTAAGTGTATAGACCCTACGGGTTCGGGAACCATGCAGACATGACCGAGACACCTCTCCGGCCAATAACCAATAGCGCGATCTGGATACCCATATTGGCTCCCACATGTTCCACGATGATCTCATCGGATGAACCACGATGTCGGGGATTCAATCAATCCCGTATACAATTCCCTTTGTCTATCGGTATGTTACTTGCCCGAGATTCGATCGTCGGTATCCCAATACCTCGTTCAATCTCGTTACTGGCAAGTCTCTTTACTCGTTCCGTAACGCATGATCCCGTGGCTAACTCCTTAGTCACATTGAGCTCATTATGATGATGCATTATCGAGTGGGCCCAGAGATACCTCTCCGTCATACGGAGTGAAAAATCCCAGTCTCGATTCGTGCCAACCCAACAGACACTTTCGGAGATACCTGTAGTGCACCTTTATAGCCACCCAGTTACGTTGTGACGTTTGGTACACCCAAAGCATTCCTACGGTATCCGAGAGTTGCACAATCTCATGGTCTAAGGAAACGATACTTGACATTAGAAAAGCTCTTCACAAACGAGCTACACGATCTTGTGCTATGCTTAGGATTGGTTCTTGTCCATCACATCATTCTCCTAATGATGTGATCCCGTTATCAATGACATCCAATGTCCATGGTCAGGAAACCATAACCATCTATTGATCAACGAGCTAGTCAACTAGAGGCTTACTAGGGACATGTTGTGGTCTATGTATTCACACATGTATTACGGTTTCCAGTTAATACAATTATAGCATGAACAATAGACAATTATCTTGAACAAGGAAATACAATAATAACCATTTTATTATTGCCTCTAGGGCATATTTCCAACACAATATATTATTCAATAGTACTTCAGCTTGTTCAATAGTTTGTTCCGTGATAATACAACCGGCACAACTATCTAGGTGGTCCCTAGAAGCATTGGTTAGTCCATTATAAAAGATATCAAGTATTTCATTTTTCTTGAGAGGATGATCAGGAAAAGCATTAAGTAATTGTAGAAGCCTCCCCCAAGCTTGTGGGAGACTCTCTTGTTCAATTTGCACAAAGTTAAATATTTCCTATAAAGCAGCTTGTTTCTTATGAGCATGATTTTTTTCTTCAGAGAAGTAATATATCATATCTTGGGGACTATGCACACAACCAGGAGTAAGAGAATTATACCATGTCTTAGCATCACCCTTTAATGAGAAAGGAAACAACCTAAGAATATAGTAATAGTGAATTTTTTCCTCATGAGCAAATAGGGTGGCTATATCTTTAATTTAGTAAGGTGTGCCACAACAATTTCAGATTCGTAACCATGGAAAGGATCAGATTCAACCAAAGTAATTAACTCAGGATCGACAGAGAATTCATAATCCTTCTTAGTAACAAAGATAGATCAAGTAGCAAACTGGGGATCATATTTCATTCTAGCATTCAAAGATTTTTCTTTCAACTTGACTAGGAATTTCTTAAGATCATCTCTATCCTTACAAGCATGAAAATCCCTAGCTACCTCTCCATCCATAACATGGCCCTCGGGTAT
Organism: Triticum aestivum; assembly: GCF_018294505.1. Classification (NCBI taxonomy): domain Eukaryota; kingdom Viridiplantae; phylum Streptophyta; class Magnoliopsida; order Poales; family Poaceae; genus Triticum; species Triticum aestivum. The sequence goes on from NC_057808.1 coordinate 276,696,134, forward strand.
ATCATGCAATTCATATCTAGGAGTGCTAGGTCTAATAGGTGAGTCAAAGTTTTCAGTTTCAATAATTTCATCAGTTTCAGAAATATCATCAGTCTCAGCATTCTCAATATCTTTAGCTCTAGCAAGTTGTTCATCAAGAAATTCACCCAGTGGCACAGTATTATCAAGCAAAGTACTAGTATCATCATCAGCATCATTCATAGCAGAAGTAGCATCATCAATTACTTGCGACATATCAGAATTAATAGCAGGTGGTGGTGTCGCAAGCTTACTAAAAACAGAAGGTGAATCAAGTGGAGAGCTAGATGGCAGTTCCTTTCCTCCCCTCGTCCTAGAGGGAACAATCTTGGTTCTAGTATCTTTTAGATTCTTCATAGTGATCAATAAATATAAATCCCAAGTGACTCAATAAATAGAGTTGTGCTCCACAGCAACGGCGCTAGAAAAAGGTCTTGATAACCCACAAGTATAGGGGATCGCACAATTTTCGAGGGTAGAGTATTCAACCCAAATTTATTGATTCGACACAAGGGGAGCCAAAGAATATTCGTGAGTATTAGCAACTGAGTTGTCAAATTCAACCACACCTAAAAGACTTAATATCTGCAGCAAAGTATTTAGTAGCAAAGTAGTATGATATTAACAGTAACAGTAGCAGGTTGTAGTGATTGTAACAGTAGCAGCAACGAAAGTAACTTAGCAAAGATCAATATGTGAAAAGCTCATAGGCATCGGATCAGTGATGGATAATTGTGTTGGATAATTTTCATCATGTAGCAGTCATAACCTAGGGTGACAAAGAACTAGCTGTAATTCATCAATAAAATGTAGGCATGTATTCCGTATATAGTCATACGTGCTTATGGAAAAGAACTTGCATGACATCTTTTATCCTACCCTCCCGTGGCAGCGGGTTTCATAAGGAAACTAAGGGATATTAAGGCCTCCTTTTAATAGAGAACCGGAACAAAGCATTAGCACTTAGTGAATACATGAACTCCTCAAACTACAGTAATCACCAGAAAGAATCCCAAATATTGTCACCTTGGGGTATGCGTATCATAACTCGTAATGGGTGTCTACAACTTGCAAGATAGGATCAAGAACACACATATATTCATGAAAACATAATAGGTTCAGATCTAAAATCATGGCACTCGGGCCCTAGTGACAAGCATTAAGCATAGCAAAGTCATAGCAACATCAATCTCAGAACACAGTGGATACTAGGGATCAAGCCCTAACAAAACTAACTCAATTACATGATAAATCTCATCCAACCCATCACCGTCCAGCAAGCCTACGATGGAATTACTCACTCCCGGCGGTGAGCATCATGAAATTGGTGATGGAGGAAGGTTGATGATGACGATGGCGACGAATTCCACCCTCCGAAGCCTCGAACGGACTCCAGATCAGCCATCCCGATGAAGAACAGGAGGTGGTGGCGGCTCCGTATCGTAAAACGCGATGAATCCTTCTCTCTGGTTTTTGTTTCTCCATGAATAAGTATATATGGAGTTTGAGTTAGGGTTGTAGACAGTCCAGTGGGCCCACAAGCCTGCAGCGCGCGCCCTGGGGGGGTAGGCACGCCCCCAGGGATTATGGCTCCTGGGTGGCCCCCTCTGGTATCTTTTTCCACCAGTATTTTTTATATATTCTAGAAATATTCTCCGTAAATTTTCAGTTCAATCCGAGAACTTTTATTTCTGCATAAAAATAACACCATGGCAATTCTGCTGAAAACAACGTCAGCCCGGGTTAGTTCCATTCAAATCATGCAAATTAGAGTCCGAAACAAGGGCAAAAGAGTTTGGAAAATTAGATACTATGGAGACGTATCAACCTACAAATTTAAAAATCTCTTTCATTGTAGCAGGGTTATTCAATGTACATGAACGAGGCAAAGTTGACACTCGATGAACAATCATCGATTTATCAAATGCAATCAAGTGTCAACCTGCCTCACTCACACAGCCTGAATTGATACTATGCAACAAAAGAGAAGCTTGCTGCCATCCGCCGGTGCGGTTATTTAAGCTAGTGCGCAGCCAACTCGCGCGGCGAGGTCGGACTAAAAACCTGTTGCGGCCATCTCGTCTCCGGTGGCTTCCGGTGGCTGCGGGCGGACGTTTCAGGAAGATTTAGGGCCAGGGCACGGTTACAAAACTTGAGTGAACACATGCTAAGAAACGCTCAAACCCCTAAAAGGACGCGTTTGTTGACATTGTATGTTAAAAATAGACAGTACCAACTTAAATTCCTTGATCCTAGTAATTTGCTCTAAAACTAGTAAGCACTACTGGTAGATGCTCGTAATTAATTATACAAACTTACGGGCGACACAGGCACTAACTACTTCTCACATGCTCGCCAGGCGTAGTCGTTCTCCTTCCCGGCCTTGTCGGCGGCAGCCCACCGTGCTTGGATCTCTGCACAGCTCTCATTAGCATTACGGTAGCTATCGCCGCGATCCTGGCAGGTGGAGGCATCGAGGCATGCTGGCCAGAAGACGTCGTTCTCCTTCACGGCCTTGTCGGCGGCTACCCACCATGCTTGGATCTCCGCCGAGCTCTCCTCAGCACGGCGTGCGGCCTCTTCTTTCTTGCGGCAGTGGGACTCTCTTTTTTTGACTGCTTTCTTCCTTTTCTGCTCCTTCTGTGCGGCTTTGGCCGCCTCTTGCTGCACTGCCCATTCGACGATGGCAGCTTCAAAGTTCGCCCACGTAGACATGCGGGCGCGAGCGGCAACGAACTCGGCGAGGCGGGATGCCATCGCTTCCTTACCAGTTAGTGTGTGGCACGGTGGCATGAACAACACTTGGAAAGAGCTCTGGGTGGAGTGGCCAGAAAATCGTATAGCGCGGTGGTTTTTTAGAGATCAAGGACAAACGACGAAGCAAATTTGGCTTCTCCTACAATCTTGGTCATTCATTATCACACACGGTTCTTCTTCGTTGCCTCCGGAAACCGCTTACCCTCGCCCCATTGTGTGTTGCGTTCTGATTGGCCAGAACACCAGCCATGCGGATCGCGCATGTGCGTCGTAGGATGCACCGCGGTCGAATGGCAATCCACGTCCCTCTCATCACACCCGTGCAGCTGTAGCTGGATTGGATTTATCCGTGCTAAATGTCTATAAAATGCACATAATCGCCTAAATATGGTAAATGAGACTGGAAAAGTGCCAAATTTGAACACAGTGATTTGTAGGGTGTATGTTCATCGTAGAAAAATCTCAAGGACAAAGGATGAAGGAAATATGGATTCTCCTTCAATCTTGATAATTTCCCTCTCGAAACCATGAAAGTTCCTCGGTAATGGTTCGATTTATGAAGAGCGTGCATGACGACACAACCCAAACCTTCTCAAATTTTGAACAGGGCATGGTGAGGCCATACCATGGCACCATGCCAGGCGTCATGTTTTTCAACCATGTCTTTCATTTTTCTATAGTTGAAAAACCAATAAACGACGCGTTTGTGGTCGACTTTTGCCACAGAATCTCTGCCCATTCTCTGTAAAAGGCATAAGAATTTACTAAATACCACGACCATGGTTTTCCGAACTGTTTTTGTGCACTTTTACATGGACCAATTGTTTTAATTTGAATTATGTGCATTAATGCCTAGAAAATGCACATAATCGCCTAAATATGGTAAATGAGCCCAGAAAAGTACCAAATTTAAACACGGTAATCTGGAGGGTGTATGTTCATCATAGAAAAAAACTCAAGGACGAAGGACATTTGGATTCAAGTTCAATCTTGGTGATTTCCCTCTCGAAACCACGAAACTTCCTTGGTGATGGTTCGATTTATGAAGAGTGTGCATGATGACATAAGCCAAACCTTCTCAAATTTTTACCAGGACATGGTGAGGCCATATCATGGCTCCATGCCAGGCGTCATGTTTTTCAAGCATGTCTACCATTTTTCTATAGTTGAGAAATCAATAAACGACACATTTGTGGTTGACTCTTGCCACACATATCCTTGAAATCTGTGCCCATTCCTTGTTAAAGGCATGAGAATTTACTAAATACCACGAGCATGGTTTTCCAGACTATTTTTGTGCACTTTTTCATGCATCGATTGTTTGAATTTGAATTATGTGCACTAATACCTAAAAAATTCACATAATCGCCTAAGTATGGTAAATGATCCCGAAAAGTGCCAAATTTGAACACGGTTATCTGTAGGGTGTATGTTTATCGTAGAAAAAAACTCAAGGACAAAGGAAATTTGGATTCCCCTTCAATCTTGGTGATTTCCCTCTCGAAACCACTAAACTTTCCTTGGTGATGGTTTAATTTATGAAGAGCATGCATGATGACATAAGCCAAACACTCCCAATTTTTTACCAGGGCATTGTGTTGCCATACCATGGCACGATGCCAGGCGTCACCTATTTCTAGCATGTCTGTTATTTTCTATAGTTGAAAAACCAATAAACTACACGTTTTGTGGTTGACTCTTGCCACAGATATCCTTGAAATATCTGCCCATTCCTTGTAAAAGGCATGAGAATTTACTAAATACCACGAGCATGGTTTTCTAGACTGTTTTTGTGCACTTTAACATGCACCGATTATTTGATGTTGAATTATGTGCATTAATGCCTAGAAAATGCATATAATGGTGTAAATATAGTAAATGAGCCACGAAAAATGCCAAATTTGAACACGGTGCATTGGAGGGGGTATTGATTGTAGAAAAAACTGAATGGCAAAGGAGGAAGGAAATTTGGATTCCCCTTCAATCTCGGTGATTTATTATCGCACACGGTTCATCTCTGTCGCCTCTGTGAACCATGTGCGTTCACCCACAGGTCCAAAAGGGAAAAAAGAAAACCCTCACCCCCTGCCCACTTCATCCCCACTCACTCATCGCGCACTCCTCCGCAACTCTGCACCTCGTTTACTTATATCGCGGCAGCCACCCTTAAGCTTGACGGTTGTCATTGGCGGGGGGCGGTTGCGCTCCAAACGGCACGGGATTTCGCCCCTACCACTTGTCGCTGCCTATCTGGACCAACTTTCTGGACTTTGGTCGATTGGGGTTTTCTGTGGGATTGGGCCGGGAATTTTTCTCATGGAGAAGGTAAATAATTTAGCGAAATATTCACTCATCTCTTATCGCAGTTCGTCTGTCCCTGTTAATCAACCTGCGGAAATTGCTGTGGATTCATTTTTCTTCTAGCTGATTCGAGGGTTTTCATTCAAATGTCCACAGTGTGAGCACAAATCAGGCTAGTGTGGCCAGTCGGAAACTAAGTTCTATCTCACCATACTAGATGACTTTAGGGAGCGCTCTCTATGTTCAATCTCACCCTACCACGGTTGGCATGGCCTAAATTTACGAACATATACCGTATATTGCTACATTTGGATAAAAGGTACGGTGCCACATGCAGCCTAGACGTCGAAGATGATTTTTTTCTGAATTAGGCAAATTAATGATGTATTGTTCATTCAGTTACTCTCATATTTGCATGATTTTTTGGTTATATTATTAATTTAATTATATATATTTGTACTTTGCTTTCAGCTATATATTGTTCTGTTCTCTCAATTACTCCCATATTTGCATGTTTCTCTATTATTTTAATAGATGTAATGATCTTAATTTTCATTTCAAGTAGTACATCCCTTGCTTTGCAAGAACACGTGTAGAAGGAAATCCTGGTCTTTACTTTGTTGATGACTCCATGGATGTCATATTGACAATGCACTATGGATTTACAATGATAGTTAGGGTAAAACTTAATAAAGATGGTCACTCCTATTTTGATGTGACCCTTTGGAGAAAATTTTCTAGTTTTATGAACTGAAAGCTTGCAATAAAATTCTAGTGCGTGCACCACAACCTGGTCTAATTAACATGGATGTTTACTTCCCCAACGTCATCAGGCGGTCATAGTCTGATCGAGGTTGGTGTTCTTTCAACTTTCTCCATGTTGGCATATTACTTAGCAAAATCAGGGTATTTGTTCTGAATAACTGATCACTATTTAAGCAACCAATTGTGATTTCATTTTCTGACTCTGTTCCTAGGCAGTAACATATTCTCATTACCAATTTATGCCCACTATTCTTTTGCCATGTTCTGAATAAATAATCCATTTCCATGTTTTAAGCAGGATATGTTGGATGCATAGTTAATGATCTGTACATTATGCGCGTACCAAATGTCCCTGGAAAGATTCTAAGCATGTCATAAATTTGTTGATAATCTAACAGAAATAGCACAACATATGAACGCTAGATTTGGGATGTGATTAATTCTACCACTGGTGCACACATTGAACAAGACCAATTGTGTGCACAAAACGCTAGTACGAAGTCTTATTTTCATGTTGATTTTCATAGACTATATATAGCTTCAACGATATGTTAAAATTGGTTTTTATTCTACAATGCAAAAAAAATTGCCCGCTGCAGCTGTTCCTGAATCAATTTCTCAGCATGGTGAAATTACACTTGCGCCTGCTAATAACACCAAAGTGATTGCAAGGTACTGCATTTCCCGCAGAAATGAAACCATTCAAATTAAAAAGTTCTCGCTTGTCGCGGCAATGCATCCACATTTCCCGCAGACACTGTTCTACTCATGCTCTACCAAGGCACAAGAGGCTTCTTCCTTTTCATTGACGAGATGCCGAGTCACCGTGATCAAGCTGCTTCCAGCGGATAGTTGTGGTTGTTGGCCTTTGCCTCTTAAAACATGCTAGTTGTTACTATGTTAAGTATGTAGATATGGACCATATGGTTGTCAAAATTGTTAAGTTCAGAACTGTTAAGTACCGTGTTACCTAGATCCACCTTTTGTCGAATAGTGTCACCGCTATATATATTACTCAAATGTTGTTAGCCAAGTTCTTAAATTTTCATGGAAGGTATTAATATCGTACACAGTTCATTCAGTTTAAGTGTGTGCCCGGTAGAGTAGAGGATGTCCATGTTCTTGACGAGGCGATCAACACCGATGTCCACAAGGCATTTGCATATTAATTGTCCATATTGCAAATTCAGTTAATATACAGATAGGAGAACCCATACAATTGACATATTTGACATGCATGAACAAATAAATTCAGTCAAATTGGTCTAGTGCCTAGTTCAATGGATAAAACCATTAGCTCGCTAATTTACAAGAATATAATGAACCGCATGCACAAAAGAGCTACTGTGCACTTGACGCCAACCCAGCACGCATAGTTGCCATCGTCCATCAGAGTGTCGATCCTGGGCTCGGGAGAAGAGGCCACCAAGTCGATGACCTACACACCTTGATCGATCATGGCTGGGGCAGCCTCGACATTGGCGATCCTCGGTACTGCTACTGGAGCAGCGCTCACCAGGGCTACCATGACCGCCGAGTCTGCCCCGACGACGTTCGGTGAGACGACGTTGGCTCTCGCCAGGGCTGCCATCACGGCCCCCAGGCATGCCCCAGCGATGTCGGGTGCTGCGCCCTCCTCCATCTGGGACATAAGCTTGAGCCTTGTGTGGCGGCCGCCACTGCTGCAGTTGTCCTTGTGTCATCGCGGTTCCTGCTCCGCTGCACTCTGCACCGAGCTAGTAGTATCGCCCACTGGCCATCCCTGTCTGCTTTTAGGATGACCCTGGCTAACCTGGCATCTTGCTCGTACTGCATTTCCTGCTTCCTCTGGCCGTCATCGGGAGAGGCGGTGGCATGGCCATCGACCGCAAAGCCGACCATCGCGCCGCCAGCCTTGATTCCGCCGTCGCCCAACTCCATCTTGTCATCGGCCGTTGGGGGTATGCCGGTATGTGTGGGTAACTAGCTAGCAAGGGGATCAGTAGTTAGTCGACGCCGCCACCAATTGTTGTGGTTATTTATAGCTAGCAACTGGTTAGGGGATTAAGGGTTTTACAATTGACCCCTGTAGCTGCGCGGTAAGTCTTCGCTGGAGTGTAGGAAGACTAAGTGGAGCACACAATTCCCAGTACACAACCGTATGCTATGTCATGTGCTATCACACACGTGTTAACATAAGGACACGTATGTGTAACATACAAATCATCACACACGAGTACTCGCACCACGCATCATGTGCGATGCTCCTAGCCATCGCAAACAACTCGTTTGCATTTTCAAAGTTTTTTCTACACACATAATCGCACACGAAACAACTGTAGCAACTGTCAGCAAGGGTTAGGGACACCAAAAATATCATCTCTTTGCTCTGTATCATCTCTTTCCTCTCACAGACCCCAAATCTGGCCTTCTTCTCCCCTCTGTCCTCGCCTCCAAAAAATCTTCCACATCACACATGTCATCAGAAACTCAAACCACCCTCTCCATCACAGAAGGCATGGGGGAGAGGCAGCTCATACGCGCGCCGGAGCCCGCGGCGGTGGCGGTACAAGCTAATGAGGGTGCGATAGCCTTGGCGGCAAGCGCGAAAGAGTTGGTGGTTGCAGCAGATTTGTTGGGGGCATGCGCGGTTTTGTATGCGGAACGAGCGGTTGAGGCCGCTGCCTGGCTGACATGCAATGATGAGCCCGCCGTTGACTTGGAGTTGGCGGCACGTGGGGATTTCACAGTGGTAAGGGCGGTAGCCTTCTTAGGGTCTGCTACCGCTCTACTAGCACACGTAGCAGATGCCTTTGTTATTTACGACCGCTTGGAACATGTCCGTCAAGGCCTCGTCGTACGCGCGTTTTTGGCCGTGGACGGGATTTTCCCTAAGACCGGAGCTACTGTGCTGGAGCAAGAGCAGACGAATGTCTAGGCCTATGAAATGTTCAAGGACATGGTCGTTGCCGAACCGAATCTTGACCCTTCCTTCCGAGAGAGGATTTTGCATCAGTGCAGATAATATTTCAACATCGTCGCACCAACAGGATAGCCCCGCAAAAACACCGATGAGTAGTTGTTTATACTTTGTTGTTTTCTGAACCTTGCTAATATGTAATGCCGCTATTATGTTGTTTGGTTAATTATGTATGAGTACGAACGATAATTTGTGTAATCATTTTCTAAATTAGGTGCTTATTAGCATGAATCGTATGTGTTATTGTTGGTCCGTGTTACTACACAACTCTGATTGCTGACCTGTTTGCCGGGTATCACACATATCTTATTACGCCGAATCATTTGTGTTATTTTTTTATCATAGCAAACAGTTCACCCGAGTGACCTGTTTGCCTAGTATCACACACATATTGTCACTTGTAAATGTATATTTTAATCATCGCAAATAGTTCATTCGAGTTGCCTGTTTGCCGCGTATCACACACATCCTCTTAAGTTGAACCGTTTCTGTTATATTGGTGTCGGTGCAACAAACCCTAGGTCCAGGCCCGAAGACAAGATTACAACACCATGATCAACACCAAAGCGCAGATGAAGTCCAAGCCAGAGAGACAAGATGCCACAAAGGGAAAAGACTCCTTGCGGGGTAGGCGAGCCTAGCAAGGACGAGGATCGCCCCGGCAGCGATCCCCAGGACCACCCCGGAAGGCCTGCCGGGGCCTGCGGATGCACAACACCACGCCAAGACTCCACCGCACCACCTCACCACGACGCACATCGTCGATCAGTGCGGTGTCAAGCTCCAAAATGGCTGAGTGGCTGCTATATGCCACATGGCAGCCACTTCCTGCAGAAAATACCTACAAACGACACCCGTCCTACGACGTGTCAAGCGAGCAAGCGCGAAGCTGGCGAAACAACCCGGCAGAGCCTGCCAGGCAAGCTATGATGTGACATTGAGTAGCGCATTTAATGCGCTCTGTCAGCCTGCAGAGTTAGGTATGATAGCACTATTTGCTATCTAATCAGAGCATAATGACTGATTTGCCACTGTGGTGACTCCTTGATCTATAGAAGGAGGCCCATGGCAACCATAGAAAGGATTTGGACGCTTATACACTCATACGCGTGTAGTCATCCTCACCCCAAGGTGACCCTGCCAGGCAAGAGCGCTGCGCTTTCCACCACAATCCACCATCAATCCACCAAAGAAGGAGTAGGGTTTTACGCCTGACGGCGGCCGAAACCTGTTGTGCTGTCTCACGCTCCTCCGCTCTTTGTGCAACGTGCCATCCCCCCGCCGAACCATAAAGGGGCTCATGACCCCATGGGTGGCAGTGGTTTCCCACGACATCTTTGGCACGCCAGGTAGGGGGATCACTTGCGCGAACCCAAAAGTGTGAGCTGCGTGTCATTTTTCATCGTCGGCGGCTCCATCGATTATGGCGCCCAAGAAGAAACCCAGTGTTGTAGCTCACCCGTCCACCTCGAAGGCTCGGCCACCCGCGGCTGCTGACGCCGCCGGGGATGCGGTGGCGCGCGAGGATGCGGGTGTTGCGGGGGACACGGTCGGCGCAGGCGGCATCGTCACCACCTCCCCCGCGGCCGAAGCAGGAACGGGAGGCACCGGAGGAGAGCGACATCAGCAGCATCCCAGTGGTCATGCTCCGCGAGGTACGGAAGAAGGGGTTATTCCATATGTACCTCTCCCCCTCGCCGAAGGGCACATCCGCAGTGGTGGCATCCGCTCTAGGGCGAATCGCCGCCCTCTGGCCGCCCCTGCCACGGGCGCGACCGCAGCGCGCGCCCCTCCCCTGGAGCGAGCCGACCCGGCCACTGTGCCCAACGGAGCCACTGGCCCTCAGGCGCCTTCACAACATCACCGCGCCATCCAAGTGGCTGGTTTGCAACAGCAAGGGCGCGACACCATTGCGATTGGCGTTGTCAGAAGCCAGGCGATGGCACGATCTACGTCATCATCTTCGATGCCAAGCACCACTATGGAAGCCATGGCGCGGGCCTAGCTGCTACTGAGGTTCCCGCCGGCGGCCATCAGATGGATGAATGGAGAGCCACCATTCAGAGTCTGATTGGCTTCGCTGAGCCTGGGGGCTCATAGCGAGCTGGCCCGCCACGGCCTCCCCAAGCGACGGCGGCCACTCGCGCCGCTGGCCGTACGGAAGGGGCTTCCCCCATTGTGCAGTCCCCACCATGGCAGCCAGCGCGGGCGCTGCGAAATCAAGAACCCGACAATGTCTCGATCGCCTCTTCTGACCCTCGAGCACCTCCAAGCCAACGGCGATCCCCGGAGTACGGGCGGAGGGGAGGCGCGCGCGTCGTCATTGAGCAACGCCGCGATGACCATCGCTGGACCGATGGGTGCGATGGTCTCGATGTCGACGAGCCTGCGCTCGAGGACGGCGAGTACCTGCCTTTCGAGGCTGGGTGCCCTGCCTTTACTCATGAGCTACGACAAGTCCGTTGGCCATCCGCTCGCTTGTTCAAGCCAGAGATACCCGAGAAGTACGACGGAAGGCTAAACCCGGCAGAGTTCTTGAGCATCTACACCATCGCTGTTCAAGCTACCGGGGGAAGAGATGAGAAGGTATTCGCCAACTACTTCCCTTTTTCACTCAAGTCCAACATGAGGTCTTAGTTGATGCACCTACCGGAGAACTCTATTTCGTCGTGGCTGACCTATGCCATGAGTTCATTGGCGCCTTCACGGGCGGCCATCAAGAACCAGGGCGGCCCAGTGACTTGCAGATTCTCCAACAGAAAGAAGGAGAGACTCTGCGGAAGTACTTGCAGAGATTCAGCAGAGTCCACAGAAATATCCCAGATATTCACCCTGCAGCTGTGATTGCTGCCTTCCAGTCCAATGTGCGCAACTGTAGGGTGCATTCCAAGATGAATGTGCGGTTGCCCAAGACTGTCAAGGAGCTTTACACTTTGGTGGACAACTGCACTCGGGTGGAGGAGGGAATAAAATTCCCTGGGGAGGAAGATTGCGTCGACATTGACTCAGAGGATGATGATGAGTCCACCAGTCAGAGGAAGAAGAATAAGAAGCACAACAAGTGGCGCAAGGATAAGGCAGTGTTGCCAGTTGAGGGATCAAGCACACCAAGTACCGGCAAGAAGGCAAAGGCCGAAGCCCCCAGCAAGGAAGCTGCCGCGTGCGCTGACTGCGTGGAGGCTGCGGCTGCCGAGAAAGCTGGGAAAGGCGATGGGCCGTACTACAATATCCATTGGACCAAAGGCCACGATCTCCAAGAGTGTCATCAGGTTGAGCAGCTCTTCAAGAGGCAGGGGGCTGAATATAAGAAGCGTGATAAGGAAAAAGGTCAGAATGGCACTAGCGGGAAGGGCCGAGGCGGTGAACCAAATCGCCCAGGCAAGGCTGTTCGGAACCAAGGGAAGCCCGCCAAGGGCCGAGAGAAGGAAGATTGCAATGACGAGAGTGATGGAGGGGATGAAGAGGAAACCAGCGAGCAGGGATTCCAGAAGGCCACTGACGCCCTGTGCATTGACGGGGGTGCATCTTTGCACTCCTCTTACCGCCAACTTAAACGGTGGGCGCGTGAAGTCAATGCCATGGAGCCAGCGGCAGGGTCTCAGAAGCTGCTCAAATGGTCACGCACGCCCCTCATCTTTGACAAAGAGGACCACCCTGACCGCACCACTGCGGTAGGGTGTTTGCCATTGTTAGTCTCTCCAACAAATTCGTAACCTCAAGGTCACAAAGATGCTGGATGACGGTGGGGCTGGGTTGAATCTGATTTCCCCAAAGGTTATCAGCAAGCTTCAGATAACGGAGGAGGAACTAAAAGCCACGGGCACGTTTCAAGGAGTCAACCCCTGCAGGAGTCATCCAAAGGGAAAGATCATGCTGCCAGTGACATTTGGGGGAGAATTGAACTATCAGACTAAGAAGGTTGTGTTCGATGTGGTAGACTTCCCCCTGCCATATAATGGGATCCTTGGACGCCCAGCTCTGGCAAAGTTCATGGCGGCATCCCACTATGCCTACAACACCTTGAAGATGCCAGGACAGGTGGGAGTCATTTCCATTCCGTCAGATGAGAAAGACACAATCATTTGCATGGATAAGATGTACCAAGACGCAGTCATGGCAGAGGCCACGGCAGCGACAGTTCCCGCCAAGGAGAACAAAGGAAAGAAGAAGGGTAGCAGGGACACCAGCAAGGAATCCGAGAAGCATACCTCTTCGGAGTGCGCTGCGCCTATTGATGACTTGCTGGAAAGTTCCAATAGTAAGAGATCCAAGGTTGCTGCACCCCATGTTAAGAAGGTCTCGGCAGGGCTGGCTGGCGCTGATGGTACTTTCACTATCAGCGCCACCCTTGACGACAAATAGGAAAGTGCGCTCGTTGCCTTCCTGCAGGCGAATATCGACATGTTTGCCTGGCAACCATCTGATATGTTCCCAGGGAGCTAATCGAGCACCACCTTGCTGTCTGCCCACATGCCCGACCCGTCAAGTAGAAGGTCCGGAAGCAGGCCTTGGAACGACAACAATTCATTGCCGAGGAGATTAAGAAGCTAGAGGCAGCTCGTCTGGTCAGAGGAGTACTGCACCCAACATGGTTAGCAAATCCAGTGGTTGTGCGCAAAGCCAACCGAAAATGGAGGCTTTGCATAGATTTCACATATCTTAACAAGGCTTGCCCAAAGGATCCATTTCCCTTGCCGCGCATCGACCAGATTGTGGATTCCACTTCAGGTTGTGATTTGCTCTCTTTTTTGGATGCATACTCTGGATATCATCAAATCTTCATGTCCAAGGAAGACGATGAGAAGACCTCATTCATCAACCCATGTGGTATGTACTGCTTTGTGTGCATGCCTTCTGGGTTAAAGGGTGTCAAGTCTACTTTTGCAAGGGCAGTCCAAATTGGTTTTGAGCCACAATTGCACAGAAACATTGAGGCTTATATGGATGATATTGTGGTCATGACCAAGGACAAATCAACCCTCATCCAGGATTTAGAGGAGACATTTGCTAATCTGCGCAAGATCAACTTGAAGCTGAACCCAGAGAAGTGTGTATTTGGCGTTCCCTCCGGCAAGCTACTTGGTTTCTTTAAGTCCCATCGCGGGATCGAGGCCAATCCAGATAAAATCAAGGCTATTGAGCATATCCAGGCACCCAGGACAGTTAAGATGTGAGGTGTCCAATAGGGTGCATTGCCGCGCTTAGCAGGTTCATCTCCAAGTCTGCCGAGTGCGCCTTGTCGTTCTTCAAAATTTTGAAGAAGGCAGGACCCATGAAGTGGACCTGAGAGGCAGATGCAGCACTGCAGGATCTAAAGGCCTACTTGTCCACTATGCCCACTTTGGTTGCTCCTAAACCAAAAGAACCGTTGCTGCTATACTTAGCAGCAACCAATCAAGTGGTTAGCGCAGCCCTAGTGGCACAGCGGGAAGTAGAGGAAACAAAGAGTGAGCAGAGCCCGACAGGGCCGGATAAGGATCAGGACAGAGAAGAGCACGGCAGCAGGCGCGGCCCCAAGGACGCGGCAAGGAAGAAAGTGGTGCGGCACCCAGTGTACTTTGTCAACTCCTTGTTACAGGGGGCTAGGTCAAGGTACTCTGGTGTGCAAAAGTTGGTCTTTGCCCTCGTCATGGCCCCAAGGAAACTGCGCCACTACTTCCAAGCCCATGAGATTGCGGTTGTCACCCACTTTCCGTTGCAAAGGATACTCCGGAACCCTGAGGCTATCGACAGAATAGTGGAGTGGGCTTTGGAGTTATCCAGCTTTGGCCTGAGATTTGAGAGCACATCAACAACTCAGAGCAGGGCATTAACAAAGTTTATTGCTGAATGGACGCCAACCCCTGACGAAGAAGTGCTAGAAATAGTTATTCCCGGCAAGGAAGCGCCCCAAGAATGGATCATGTATTTTGATGGTGCTTTCTCCCTGCAAGGTGCAGGGGATGGCGTGCTTCTCGTTGCTCCCACTGGGGAGCACCTGAAGTATGTCTCCAAATGCATTTTCCTTGGGAGGAAGCAACCAACAATACAACAAAGTATGAAGGGCTCCTTGCCGGACTCAGTATTGCCACAGAATTGGGAATCAAGAAGCTGATCATTCGAGGAGATTCACAGCTTGTGGTGAGACAAGTCAACATGGATTACCAAAGTCCATTGATGGAGGCATACATTGAGGAAGTGAGAAGATTGGAGGAGCAGTTTGACGGATTGCAAAAAGAGCACGTACCTCGTGCGGAAAACAACATAGCTGATCATCTGTTAAAGTGTGATGCGCAAAAACTTCCTGTGGAACCAGGAACTTTTGTTCTCCATCTTACTCAGCCCTCCGTATCCCCGGCAACAATGGCCCGGAGAAGGCGGAAATTGAACTCCGGTAAGCCTCTCCCAGTAGAGCCTCTCGGGGCTCCTGGCAGGGACCCTGCCGGAAACAACTCCTCTTTGATTGCCGAGCTGCACCCTCCTGTCGTGCCACAGGCCTCTGCGGTCGAGGTAAGCACTCCCTCGGATGAGGAGGTGTCCTTAGTCCTTGTTGCCGAGCCCCAGGCTCCAACTTGTGCAAGGCACATAGTCCACTTCCTCCAAACCAGAGAACTTCCCGATGAGCAAGATGAAGCTGAAAGAGTAGCCCGGAAATACACAAAGGCATGTGCGGCTCCCACATTGGATCAAGGGCATTAGTTGGGAAAGCATTCCGGCAAGGATTCTATTGGCCCATAGCCCTCCAAGATGCGGTCGAGCTAGTCACCAAGTGTGAAGCCTGCCAATTCCATTCCAAGAACATCCATCTGCCTGCACAAGCACTTCAGACAATCACTTTATCATGGCCGTTTTTGGTCTGGGGGCTCGATATCCGCAGCCCTTTCCCCCGAGCTGCCGAGGGCTTTGAATTCTTGTTCGTTGCCATCGACAAGTTTACAAAGTGGTCGGAAGTAGATGCCGTGAGAAAGGTGACTTCTCCGTGAGCTATCAAGTTCTTGAAAGGATTGGTGTGTCGTTTTGGGGTCCCTGCCCGAATCATCACTGACAAACGCACCCAGTTTACGAGTCGCGCCTGCATGCAATATGTTCATGCCCTTGGAAGCAAGATCTCATTAGCCTCTGTTGCACATCCCAGAAGCAATGGACAAGCTGAGAGGGCGAACGCTGAAGTGCTACGTGGACTCAAGACGGGAACATTTGATAAGTTGCAGAAGTGTGGCACACGATGGATTGATGAGCTGCCGGTAGTTCTTTGGTCCCTCAGAACAACACCAAACCGAGCTACCGGGCAGACTCCCTTCTCCCTAGTCTATGGGGCAGAAGTAGTTATCCCCAAGGAACTCATTTACAGGTCCCCTCGAGTGCTTGCCTACGATGAAGTAGCGCAAGATCAGCACTGGCGTGACGATGTTGTGCTACTCAAGGAGAACCGTCTTCCGGCTGCTATGTGTGCTGCACGCTATCAGCAAGCCCTGCATCGCTATCACAGCCGCAGGGTTCATACCGGGTGTTTTGAGGAAGGCAAACTTGTCCTTAGGCACGTTCAGTCCGCCAAGGGTGCAAACAAGTTGACGCCAAAGTGGGATGGCCCTTACCGGCTAGTACGAGTGACCAGACCTAGAGCAGTCCATCTGGAGACCGGAGATGGCATTCAATTGCAAAACTCATGGAATTTTGAGCATCTCCGCAAGTTCTACCCGTAAGGCGCGGCTGTCGGGCCCTGCCCGGCAGCCACCCTTATGTACAGGCCTTGCCTTAGTTGCATGTAACCCCTTGTACAAAGCCAGGCACAGACCCTGAGCAACAGAGAAATAAATGAAGCGCTAGGGGGAGACAAGTTGCATGCATGCATAAGCATATCATGAGCATCGCATCTTCATATAGATAGGATCGCATCTGGCATCATTTTCATCTGCATAATCTATAGGTTCCTATCGTGGATTCAGTCCCCAAGTGGAGATGAGAAAACAAGCCAGCACTGCAGTCTCCGGCAAGCCAAATAGATAAGTTCTATCTCTTATCCATACATGTTCTGTATGTAAAAACTTGTGCATAAGAAAACCTCGCCGCTTTTTGAAACTTAGGTGCTCCCATCCTTTGACTCAAGCGTTGCTTCGGTCAAGGTGGTCGCAGTGGCCTTTGATGAAGAAAGATTGGCGGGGAGCTGGTCCCTCATTACAATTTGTGCCCGTCAAGCTTAGCTCCCCGGCAGCCAAATAGAGGGTGCCGGTAGGACAGCCTACTGGGGAAACTCGTTTATTTTGAAATATAGAGGCATTTCACGTCTGCATGGCCATATACATGCACGAATCCCCGACAAGGTTTATCTTTTTCATTGATATGCTTCAAACAAGTACAAACCTTACAAGACACAAACATGGATTCAAGAGATTACATTATTTGAACTAAAATTTGGCAAGTGCCTACAGATTTAGGATTGAAAAAAGAAAAGTGCCCCGTAATGCCCTTTCTTGTCCCTCTCCTTCTAGGCACGGCAGTCGAAGGCGAGGAAGGCAAAAGGAGTGCCTGGGCAGAAGCCCGGCCTGATCCTATCGGGCTCTAGGAGAGGTAGCCTGGCGGGGGCAGGAGAGGTAGCCTGGCGGGGGCAGGAGGGCACCGACGGAGGCGACGATGGAGAGCATGGCAGAGGCGACCCGCCAACCGCCACCACCAGGGCCAGCAGGACGCGGCAGGGCTAACGGAGCTGCAGCCCGAGAGGAAGCCTGTCGTTGTCCAGCTGGAAGGATACTGGAGGAGCACCCCCGCTCCTGCTCCCAACTCCCCGGCAAATCGCGTTGCCGGGAAAGGGGTGCAGGTGCAGATGATGGTGCTGCCACCACTTGGGGGTGACGGTCCGGCTGATACTCAGCCGAAGTCAGAGTCGTCACCCTCCCGGGTGGCGCCATCATCATCGCCGTCAATGTCCTCCTCGTCGCCATCGCTCAAGGAGGAGCTTTCATCGTCGGGCGAGCCCTCCGCGCAGCACCCTAAGCGAGCACCCGAGGTCCCAAAAACTTTGACGGACAAGAAATCATCCTCCATGAAATTAAAATGGAGGACATGTCCTACCAACAAGCTATGGGCATGAGCAAAAGTCTTACAACCTCGGCGGAAGTACATGACATGGGGGGCGGGGAAATCTACGTCCACCTGGAAGCTGCCATTCCCGCAGCCCCTCATGTGCAGCCTCAACACTCGCGGTTGTTCGAGCTCCATCTCCCTTGCAAATGGAGTAGGAAGGCGAAGGCGGCTGCACAGAGGCTTGTACAACCTGATGAAGAATTCCCGAGGTTGGGCCCCGACATGGCCCTCCAACGGAGGGGGAGCGTCCGACGGGGGTGCAACTGGAGCGCTTCCCCGTCCTCCTCCACCACCTCCTCGAGCGCCACGACGATCGCAACCTCACCCCCTCCCTCCTCCTCTCGGCGGATTCCACCACTGCGTTGTCTGAAGGAGGGGGCATGCTGTCGAGCAGAAGCCCTCGTTGCTGCTGCCGGAGCACCACCACGACCACGCCCTCTCACCATGGCGAGCAGGAAGGGTCGGAGGAAAGGGAAGAGAAGTGTGTGACACAGGGGGCTGGCCACTTTCCTGCCCTCTTTTATAGAGGGCGACACAGGGGGCTGGCCACTTACCCAGGAGGCTACCGTCCCACTCCTCCAATAGAGCCTCCCTGCGCCTTCAATAGCTTGGGGAATTAGAGCCGACCCTCTACTCCAACCAACGATGCCTGATTTTCTGCCATGGCACCCGTCCCCACGCACTCCGTATCTACCGCCTCCCATATCCAACGCATGGGGCGCACGTGGAGGATGCGCCTGGGGGAGAGAGACGAGTGGAATGTTAGTTTTCGCCCTGTCATCGTGGGGCGTGGGCAGTCCATGGGCCACGATCTGGTTTTCTTCGTAACGTTCATCATGACGTGGAGAAAAACCGGAAACTGGCCCAGGCACAAGTGAATGGAGAAGCAAAGAAGATCTCAAGGGGCGGAGCCACCGCTGCCCTTGTACCTATGCACTGGTTAGGGCCTACCCCGACGACACCCAGTGGCGGGTTCGTGCCAAGCCCAGGGGCTCCTGTCGGTGCAACAAACCCTGGGTCCGTTGCTCGAACTGTGCACAGGCCCGAAGACAAGATTACAACACCATGATCAACACCAAAGCACAGATCAAGTCAAAGCCAGAGAGACAAGATGCCACAAAGGGAAAAGACTCCCTTGCCGGGCAGGCGAGCCTAGAAAGGACAAGGATCGCCCCGACAGCGATCCCCAGGACCGCCCCGGCAGGTCTGCCGGGCCCTGCGGATGTACAACACCCCGCCAAGACTCCACCGCACCACCTCACCACAACGCACATCATCGATCAGTGCGGTGTCAAGCTCCAAAATGGCTGAGTGGCTACTATATGCCACATGGCAGCCACTTCCTATAGAAAATACCTACAAACGACACCCGTCCTGCGACGTGTCAAGCGAGCAGGTGCGAAGCTGGTGAAACAGCCCAGCAGAGCCTGCCGGGCAAGCTATGATGTGACATTGAGTGGCGCATTTAATGCGCTCTGTCAGCCTGCAGAGTTAGGTATGATAGCACTATTTGCTATATAATCAGTGCATAAATGACTTATTTGCCACTATGGTGACCCATTGATCTATAAAAGGTGGCCCATGGAAACCATAGAAAGGATTCGGACCCTTGTACACTCATACGCGCGTAGTCATCCTCGCCCCAAGGCGACCCTGCCGGGCAAGAGCGCTGTGCTTTCCGCCACAATCCACCATCAATCCACCAAAGCAGGAGTAAGGTTTTACGCCTCACGGTGGCCCGAACCTGGGGAAATACTGCCCGTGTGATCTCTGTTGTGTTGTCTCACACTCCTTCACTCTTTCTGCAACGTGACATCCCCCAGCCGAACCAGAAAGGGGCTCATGACCCCATAGGTGGTCGTGGTTTCCCACGACACTTGGTTCATCGCAAACAGTTCGTCCGAGTGAACTGTATGTCATCTGTCGCACACACCTTGATCTGCCTGACCGTTTATGTTGTGTTGCCTAATCACAAACAGTTCATCTGGGTGAACTATATGCCGTATATCGCACACACCTCCATCTGGCTGACTGTTTTTGTTGTTATGCTCATCGCAAATAGTTCATTCGAGTGAACTATATGCCACGCATTGGACACACAACTATAATCTGAATCATGTTTGATTTCTCCACCGTCGCAAACGTTTCGTATCATGTTTTATGGTTTTATTACATCACCATTTGCAATTAGTGCATGGCACACAGTTTCGTCGAAGGGTCTCTAATTGTAGTGTCGCATTAGCAGCATCCTGCAGTAGTGATACTTTCATTGAATTATGTGATATGCAAAACAAAAAATATGTGGATAATGAAATTGGCAAGTTGAAAATTTTCTGTTCTCACTACAAGACCGTGCTAAACTTTGGTTTTCATCCTTGCCTCGAAATAATATTGATTCTTGGGATAAGTGTAAGGATGCTTTTTGCCAAGTATTTTCCTCACGCTAAGATTATTTTCTTAGAAATTAAATTATGAATTTTAAGCAACCTGAGCATGAACATGTTGCACAATCTTAGGAGAGAATGCAATAAATGATAAGAAATTGTCTCACTCATGGTTTAAGTTTATGCACGACTATACAAAACTTCTATGTGGTACTAAACTTTTTTTCTAGAAATCTTCTAAACTTTGCTGCAGGTGGAATCTCTATGGAAACCACATTGGGAGAAGTGATGCATCTCCAACGTATCTATAATTTTTTATTGTACCATGCTATTATAGTATCAATCTTGCATGTTTTTTATGCAATTATATATCATTTTTTGGGACTAACCTATTAACTTGGTGCCAAGTGCGAGTTGTTGTTCTTTTGCCTGTTTTTGGTTTTCCAGGAAGTCAATACCAAACGAAGTCCCAATGCCACTAAACTTTTTGACAAATTTTCCTGGACATAAGAGACACTAGAAACTTCAGGAGGAGACCAGAAGGCGAAGGAGTGGGCCACGAGCCACTTGGGCGCCCCAAGTGCCTCGTGGGCCCCTCGTTCCTCCGTTTGACCTAATTCTGACTCTATAAATTGTCTAAAACCAGGAAACCAACACAAAGCCACCCAAAAATATTGTTTCTGCCGCCGCAAGCTTTTGTTCTCGCGAGATCCCATCTGGAGGCCTTTTCCGACACTCTATCGGAGGGGGAATCGGTCACATAGGGCTTCTACATCAACCTTGTTGCTGTCGGATTCTGGGTTCCACAAACCCTTGAGAGGTTCGAACTCTAGGGTGCGTGCGAAGAACTCTCTCTTCCCAGTCTGCCTGCTCAACAATTCCACGGCCTAGCTCGATGAACCCAAAGAACAAGAGACACGGCGGTTTATCCTGGTTCAGGCCACCTTGCGGTGTAATACCCTACTCTAGCTTTGTGGTGGATTGCCTCGAGGGGCTGAGGATGAACTAGTACAGTGTGGGAACGGCCTCAGGAGGTGAGGCGTTCTTGAGCTGGATGAGCTGGTGAGGTAGTCAGGGTGGAATCGATCCGTCCGTCTATGGTGGTGGCTAAGTCCTATTTATAGTGGCCTGGGTCCTCTTCTCAAATATAGGTGGGAAGGGATCCCACAACGGCCACATTTGAAGCGGGACAACTAGTACAAGCTATCCTGACAAAAGTAGTCTTCGGCTGCAAAAGGCTCTAGTGGTGACGCTGCGCCGGGCTCCACGATGACCTCCGTCCTGGCGGTCCTTGCACTACTGCAGGATGCTGCTATCGTGACTCTACGATCAGAGACCCTTCGAGAAACTGTGTGTGATGCAATAATCACAAACGGTGTTGTATGAAAACCGTCAGAAATGATGCAAAACGTTTGCGCTGGAGGATGCATCAAACACGGTTCAGATTTTAGTTGCATGTGCAATTCAGGCCACACAGTTAACCCGTTCGAACTATTTGCGATGAGGCAGAACAACAGAAATGGGCAGCCATATCAATGTGTGTGCGATATACGGCATACAGTTCGCTCCGATGAACCGTTTGCTATTAGGGAGTGCAACATAAACGATTAGCCAGATCAAGGTGTGTGTGATATAGGGCATACGGTTCACTCGGACGAACTGTTTTCATTTAGCGAACGCAACAGAAACGGTTCAACTTAACAAGATGTGTGTGATACGTGGCAAACAGTCGAATTGGATGAACTGTTTGCGATGAGAAATTACAACACAGACGGTTAATACAGTTAGTTCGTGTGCGATTTTGTTTGTACAAAAAACTTTGAAATATGCAAACTAGTTGCTTGCGGTGGCTAGGAATATTGCACACAATGTGTCTGCGAGTACTCGTGTGCGATGATTAGTAAGTTACACATACGTTTCCTTATGTTAACACTTGTGTGATAAATAACACGTGGCACCGGATACGGTATTCGGGTTGTGTGTGTGCTCCACTTAGTCTTCCCGCGCTCCAGCGAATGCTTCCCGCGCTCCAGCGAATGCCTCCCGCGCTCCACATGGATGAATTGTAAAATCCACGCCTATACCCTCACCAGTTTCCCGCCACCAGCTAACGGCTTGCTGCATATAACCCAGGCGGCAACGCACCGCCGCAACACTCTGCAAGGATGACAGGCAACGGCCAAAGCTTCGACGTCGACGCCTACCTGCGTTACATCTTCGGCGAGGAGAACGAGCCGGAGCAGGTCGGGGAGAAAGAGCTTCAACGGCCGGTGCAGGCACCATGGCCCATTGGCAATGATATCGGCGTTACAGTCCTTGGGAGCACAATCGACATATTGCAGAGGAGGTGTGATGAGCAGTTTTCCATCCACCATGCAAAAGATCCAGAGCTGCTCGGCGGCATGATCGACGACCCACCCGAAGAGCCACCGTCACCAATGCTCATCGAGAGCCTGATGCCCTGCAAGGAATGGAAAGAGGACCTCTGCAATTCAGTCAAGGTAAAGGCAGCCTACGGCTTCATCATTGCCCGCAGCGGCCGTGTCAACCTCGATCCCGATGATGTGGTGGCCAGGCTCGAGCGCATCCTTGGCGGAGTTGACGTCCCCGACAAAGTAGAACATCGCCAACATGATATCTTGAGGATGTAGGTGATCGACGGAATTTGCTACCAGGCCAAAGACATGGAAATGGAGCGGTTCCGCGGAGTTGTCATGCGCGTGATTGCACGCTGTCAAGCTCTTCTGGAAGAGGCCCAGCAGCCCCAAGAGCCTCCCAGCGCCAGCAGCTCCGTAGGCGGAGGCGGGTCGGGACACTTGGAGTGAACGGCCGCAAGGGTGCTATGCTGATCATGTAGTCCGAGAAGACCATCGTCTGGAGGCCGCCAGCTCAGCCTTTCAGCTTATATTTTATTATAATTGTATGCATATGTAGGTCATGAGTGTTCTAGGCCTTGCCGCATTTGGCATTTTAAATTATCCTGAATATGTAAGACAATTATTAAGAATTATTAACAGTTGCCATTGTAACTTTGCCTCAAAGGCGAGCAGAGCGCGCACAGGGACGCCAGAGCGGAGCACACCGCGGCCGCCTCAACGGCGAGCAACCACGTGGTCAACCTTCTTCCATCAATAAATTTTGACATTGTTTCTCGTCACATTGCTAATTACAACGCAATAAGTATAATTGCAAATCTGTTCAAACCTATCAAACTAATATGTGTTCACACTTACCACCGGGCTATAAAAACTAACCACTCCAAAATTACTTCGCAGTTCCTCTCCCCATCACCCACAAAACTGGTTTTCTCTGTCAAGTCATTCCGCCAAGACCGGTAGGAGGAGTTTAGGGTGGACATATAACCAGGCAGCAAAGACCAAGGCCGCGGAAGCACTAGAGAGGTCCCACCGCGAAGCCGCAGCCGCAGCCGCAGCAGAGATGTCCTGGCGCGCCGCGGAGCCCTCGAACGAGCTCTCACGGGCATGCAAGGGCTCTCACAAGCGCATTTGTGGCGTCATCCATCGCGATGAGCCGACATTCCTGAATTCCTTCGCCGGCGACGACGACATTCTCGCTGGCGTCACTACGTAGCAGGAGCTGGTCGACGGCTTGATGAAGCTACTCAAGATCAGCGATGCCTCGGTTGTCAAGGCGACCGGCCTCGTCGAGCAACTCATGGATGACAATGCGAAGCTCCTCAATTTGGTCGCCGAGAAGGAGGAGGAGGCCGCCGACTGGAAGATGCTGCATGAGCAGAGCAGTGCCTCGAAGATGACGCTGAAAGCGGTCGTCGAGGAACTGATGGGTGGCTTGAGGAAGCTCGGGATCGAGCGCGAGTAGGAGGTGGAGGAATCCGTGGCTACTTTCAAGCAAAGTCGTGAGGAATTGAAGAAGGAGCTGCAGGATTTCGCTGCCTGGTGATCCATCGACGAGTAGACACAGTAGCGACCCAGATCATTGTCTACAATTTCCTTCTTCTCTTGCCCCCGTGTCTTCGGGGCTTTGCCGCATGTGGCATTTTAAATTATCCATAATATGTAAGACAATTATTATGTGCGCCATTGTAAATTTGTCATCGTATTATCCATTGTCATTTTATTTATGGTCGTATTATCCGTTGCCCTATGTGGAAATTTAAATTAGGGCGGAATACTAGTTGAAAACACGAACAAAGCAAATGCTGTCATGGGATCACAAGCAAACACCCTCTGTCCAGGTGCTTTAATTAACCCATTAATGGAGAAGTTGTAAGCGAGGCGGGCGGCGGCTGGTGCATGGAGGTCAAAGAGCTTGCTTCCCGGTGAGCATGGGCGGCCTTGCTGCTCGCACGTGTCCCATCGAGCCTGCGAGGTGGACAGGATGCATGCGTCCCGTCGAGCCTGCGTGGTGGACTGCTCGCACGCGTCCCATCGATCCTGCATAGCGGACTTTCTCGCGCTTGTCCCGTCTAATCAAACAGTTGCACGCACGCCACCGAGTATGGTTAAATTTCGATACGGTAAATATAATACAATCGTTTGTGATATTAACGTGTCAGCTTTTTGTTTCAAAAAGGACTTCGTTGGCTACTAATGTGTGCGCCTCTTCTCAAACTGGACGATTTTTTTACCACGACATATATGTGCCATGTCATGAAACCATGCCAAGTTTCATGTTTTTGGGTGACTTTTTTATTTACTGGGATTTAAAAACCGAGATTCTCATTGTTTCAGGACGACGACAAGTTTGTAGTTCATTCTCATTCCTTGAACGAGACCTAAACATGCACCCAATGACACATGTACGATTTCCCACCCATTTTACTTCACTGGAGCATGTGGTTGTAGTTCAAATTTGAATTATGGACTACATTAAATGCATAGAAAACTTAGTAATTAGTAATATATATATACAATGGCCAAATGAACCCTAAACAGTTTCAAATTTCAGCCTAACACTCCTGGTATTCTATGTTGCCTGTAGAAAACAAAGTTCAAGGCGAGAAGAGGCATTGATTATCGTTTCGCCCACAAGAGGGGTATGTTTCCCTACTGGAACCAAGAGGGTTGCGACAGGCTCCGGTTTGTAAAAGGCTTGTAATATAGCTTCGCCCAAGTTGGACAATTATATATACCATGTAGTGACACCATGCCATGTTTCATGATTTCCTGGTGAGTTTGGGATTTACAGACATTTAAAAACCGAGATTCGCAATGTTCATGGCCAGGCCAGGATGGCGAAACGGTTGAATTCGTTCCCATTCATTCCATGGGACCTAAACATGCACCCCAAGGAAACGTGTACGTTTTTTCTAGCCATTTTGGTGCACTGGAGCATGTATTTGTAGTTTAGATTTGAATGATGGATATTAAATGCCTAGAAAACTCAATTAATGAATAAAAAAGGTCAAACGAACCCTGAACAATTTCAAAGTTCAGCGCGAATCTCCAGTTTTTCCATGTCACGTGTAGAAGAAAATACGAGGCTAGAAGAGGGAGTGATTATCGTTTGGCCCACAAGGGGACACGTTTCCCTATCGAAACCACGAGGGTTCTTGCGACAGGCTCCGGTTTGTAAGAGGTTTGTAATAAAGCTTGGCCCAAATTGGCAATGTTTTTACCACGACATATATGTGCCATGACATGACACCTTGCCACCTTTGATGACTTTCTGGTGAGTTTAGGATTTATGGGGACTTAAAAACCGAGATTCGAAATGTTTGAGGAAGAGCCAGGACACCGGTACGGTTGTAATTCGTTCCCATTCCTAGCATGAGACCTAAACATGCACCCAAGGACACATGTATAATTTTTCTAGCCATTTTGGTGAACTGGAGCATGTATTTGTAGTTCAGATTTGAATTATGGACATTAAATGCCTAGGAAACTCAATTAGTGTATAAAAAGGCCAAACGAACCCTGAATAAGTTTAAATTTCAGCACAGATATCCCGTGGTTCCATGTTGCCCGTGGAAGAAAATACAAGGCGAAAAGAGGCAGTGATTACGTTTTGCCCACAAGGGGAACACGTTTCCCTATCAGAACCACGAGGCTTCTTTGAGAGAACCTCCAGTTTTTGTAAGAGGTTTGTAATAAAGCTTGGCCCATATTGGACAATGTTTTTACCACGACATATATGTGCCATGACGTGACACCATGCCACCTTTGATGACTTTCTAGTGAGTTTAGGATTTATGGGGACTTAAAAACCAAGATTCGAAATGTTTGAGTACTAGCCATGACACCAGTACGGTTGTAATTCGTTTCCATTCCTGGCATGGGACCTAAACATGCACCCAAGGACACATGTATAATTTTTCTAGCCATTTTGGTGAACTGGAGCATGTATTTGTAGTTCAGATTTGAATTATGGGCATTAAATTCCTAGGGAAATCAATTAGTGTATAAAAAGGCCAAACGAACCCTGAATAAGTTTAACTTTCAGCATGGATATCCCGTCGTTCCATGTTGCCCGTAGAAGAAAATACAAGGTGAAAAGATGCAGTGATTACGTTTCGCCCACAAGGGGGACATGTTTCCCTATCGGAACCACGAGGCTTCTTTGAGAGAAGCTCCGGTTTGTAAGAGGCTTGTAATAAAACTTGCGCCACAATGGACGAAAAAATTCCTCGACATATAAGTGCGATGTCGTGACACCATGAAAGGTTTCACGATTTTCAGCTTAGTTTTGGATTTACAGGGATTTAAAAACAGAGATTCTTCTCACGAAATGTTTTCAAATAGCACACGGTTCACTCACGAAAGCCGATATTCAATGAAAACTTAACCGTGTGCGATGCAAGTGCGCTGAAATCACCACAACCGTGCAAGCGCGAGCAAAGGGTGGAGGTACTGGCTCAACCGTGTGCGATGCAAGTGCGCTGAAATCACCATGACCGCGCAAGCGCGAGCAAACGGTGGAGGTACTGGCTTAACCGTGTGCGATGCAAGTGCGTTGTTTAACCACCACCTATGGAAGCTAAAGGCGGGTAAGTTTATTTGGAAATTAGTACGAACCGTGTGCGATACACCAGCTAGCTAGAAATATAAAAAACAAACTACCCGCCTTGAGCGTTGCAAAAATCGGAGGATCCACGCCACTTTTCCTTATTACCATACACGCATATTGTTATTGGACCGTGCGCGATCTTGGGAACTGCCGCCCCGCATCAATTCCTTTACCCAAATTTTAGTAGCCACCGTACTTCAACCGTCGCCCACACTCCTCCAGCACCGACCTTATAGTAAAATTGCAGTAGCCGACGCATTTGAACCGTCGCCCTCCCTCGTCCACCACCATCTCCACCCACCATTACTAAAAAAATTAGTAGCCGCGGCGTATCCTCAAACACCCCCCCTCCACAGTCCCCCACCCACCCCCTCCCCCCCCTTCGAACCCTAGCTCGCGGTCGCCACCGGCGCCACTGCCAACCTGCCGGTCTGCCCGTTCCTTCTAGCTTAGATAATAAAGTTCAGGTTATCCAGCGATTCCCATACCGTCGCCCCACTCCCCCGAGTTTTTAGATGAGGCATGCGGTGCCCTCCCCGCCAGATCCACATCCCCTGCTCCAGAATGTCGTAGCCTAAGCTCGACCACGTATCCCGGGGAGCCCGATGAGCGTTCGGCCAAGAAGAGGTTTATCATGGCCTCTCCGGCGGACGTTGGCGAGGTGGCCGCCGTTCGCCCCGACCTGTCGATCCCGGAGCAACACATCACCGCGGAAGCTGGCGAAGACGTTCACTACGTTGCCATTCCGAAGGCTTCATGTTAGCGGGCTAGCGTATTACTGTATCTCGGGAAAGCTGGCTACGACATCAAGCTCGTCAACACCGACGGCTTCACGCGGGCCATGTCACAGGTTAAGTGGTCCATCCCCAACCCCTCTGGTTCAACCGCCGTCGATCTCTTCGATGGCCCTACCGCTAATCCCCTCCGCTAAGCAGTCAAGGATTTGCGAGCTTTATACGCCATCAAGCCCATTTTGTCACTTCTGAAGGACACGTTCTACGGTGGTGGCTTGGGATCCTCAATTGCCAAGTCAGATCTCATCGACCACGACCACGACTAGGAGGAGGGTACCCACGAAGGTTCTTCCAAGGTGAAACAGCCCATCTGTGACATCAGAGAGCGCACCATGGGTCTGTGCTCTTCCAACTGGAAGGATCCCATCCATGAAATGTGAGGCAACATTCTATCAGCAAATATTACCTTTTCTAGCTTGCCAAACCCGTACCCTTTGTTGTAGTAGCATTTGTCGTGCGGTGCTTTAACTGTGCCATGTTTAATTATTTCAGTTATGCAAAAATGTATTGTTCAAGAGGTCTATGTGATGTTTAAGTATGAATTGTCCACTTTAGTTTCACGAATGGCTATATTTGGTTGTTTATAGTGAGTAGATGCCTTGTTTATCTGTATTTGGTTGTTAGGTTGGTTGGAGTGAGCATTTTTTCAGTTATCAAGCAGATGCCTTGTTTATCTGTATTTGGTTCTTAGTTTGGTTGCAGTGAGTATTTGTCCAGTTATCAAGCAGATGCCTTGTTTATCTGTATTTGGTTGTTAGGTTGCTTTTTTTAGCATTTGTCCAGTTATCAAGCAGATGCCTTGTTTATCTGTATTTGGTTGTTAGGTTGCTTTTTTTAGCATTTCTCCAGTTATCAAGCAGATGCCTTGTTTATCTTTATCTGCTTGTTAGGTTGGTTGCAATGAGCATTTGTCCAGTTTTCAAGCATATGCCATGTTTATCTGTATTTTCTTGTTAGGTTGGTTGCAGTGAGACTCTGTCCAGTTTTCAATGGCTATATTTGGTTGTTATACTGGTCATTTATGCCTTGTTTATTTCAGTCATTCACAATGTGTGGTTCATTATGTGCAAGTTGGAACGGTGCCGCTCGACTACATCAATACCAGTTTGAACGGCTATATTTAGTTCCAGTTATTCCTGGTGTAGTTAACACATGCCCTTTATTTCAGTTTTACACATTTATCCAGTGTGATGTTTAAGCATTACCTACGTTCTATTCATTTTCAACAATACCAGTTTGAATTGCAATATTTGATGGCTGTTAAGCCTGCTGTCGGTAACATTGCCTTCCATTTTATATCTGCTTTAACAGCATGCTGAAACCAACACATTCAAGCTATCATTTGGAGATGATGTTGTTTACCTTTGCTTTATTTGTTTGATGTTAAGATTGTTGTACTTATCATGCCTTTCCACTACTTATGCAGGACAACAACGGGAGTGGCCACCATTTTCCGCCGAGATTAGCTTCATCCCTCGGCTTGTACTCCCCCCGTCGTTCCATAATGTAGTGCATATAGATCTAGGCCTGGACACTAGTTAGCTTCTAATATTGACTTGTTGCTTGTAGGTACATATGCCCTTGGCAAGGATCCACGCATCGACCCTTTTTGCGTATGGGGCAATGAGATATTGATGAACAAGCATCAAGTGAGGAAACTGATAAGGATTATTAGCAAAAAGATACGAATGGTGGCAAGCAAATTATTTGTTTATGCTCTATCCAACACAACAGTGAGTTGTAGGATGGTAACTACGAACTCTGCAGCCTTCTCTTTTAATGCCCATAATGAGTTGTGAGACAACAATGTCTGAATCTTTTTCGTTCCCAGTGGTTCCCGAAGCAGTTCACTCAAGATTACCTCGCAAAGTACATGATTGGTGGACACGCAATGAAGGTTAAAGTATTTCATCCACACTACAATGAGCATCGAGAAGTCATAATGAAGACAGTGAAGGATGGACGGGCAGCCATCACAAGGGGTTGGCCTAGACTCGTGTGCGCCTTACGCATGGAGGAGGGCACAATATGGGCATTCCACTTCACCTTCTCCAGCAACCAGAATATGTTTCGCCTCTCTCTTTACAGTCTTTAGTACAACTGTGGTTCATCATTCTTTACTTGGTGCTTCTGTAGTTCTTCAGTATATGTACATGTGCATTGAATTATGGATTCGTGGTTGAACCTATATTTGTAATAAACATGGTTGGATATGAAATAAGTGATTGCCTACTTTCAAATTCATAACATGTGATTTTTAAATGAGGGATTAATTGGATTAATTATGGATTAAATAGAGATTACACTGCACATGGTTTGTAAAAGAGAAACGCTTGCGATATACGTGGAGATCAGAAACGTTTCTAGGATCCACTACGTGTGCGATCAATCTCCACTGCACACACGACTTTCTCTTGAAAACTGTTTGCATTAGGCCACCTTGCACAAACGTTTATCACATAAAAAGAGTGTGTGATGGACAGCCTTTGCCACACAGCTTCTTTCTACGCACCGTGTGTGATGCATTCAATAACGCAAATGATAAAATTATTAATATCGTGTGCAATGGCAATGCTATCACAAACGATTTAACGGGAAAAATTGTGTGTGATGTACCTGTGAACGGAAACGTTTTCCTTGGAGCGACTGTGTCGGATGTGCATACGAACGGAAAAGTTTAGCGGGGACTGACTGTGTGGGATGTACTTGCGACTTGAAACAATTTCGACGTATAATTGTAATTTTTTTATCTGTACTGCACGTATTTCCGTATTTGAGCGCTCGCCAGTCGCACACGACCTCATTTTGCCGAACGTGTGTGCCAGGAGGGCATATCCCCGACGGTTTCTAGGTCATGTGGGAAGGACCCCTGTCGGGTGGTTGGTGCGACATATGCCAAGGGATGGCTTATCATTGTGGGAGCCAATAAAACGTCGCCGGTGCCCGGAAACGGGATGAGGCGAAGACATGCACGCCGGCGAATCTTACCCAGGTTCGGGGCTCTCCGAGGAGATAACACCCCTAGTCCTGCTCTGCGGGGTCTCCGCATGATCACTAGATCGATAAAGGGTAGCTACAATCGCTCCTAGAGCTGTTGAGATCAAGGGAGAAGAAGAACAAGGCTAGATCTTGCTTCTCTCTATCTATGGTGGGTGTGCTATGCGTGGGTGTTAACCTAGAAGCCAACCCTTTGCATGGGTGCTCCGGGGGGTTTATATAGGCCTACCCCCCGGGGGTACAATGGTAATCCGGCTGGGAACTGGTCCCAGCCGTCAGTGTCTACGCTCACCGGCTTCTCCGCCGGCTGCTGGGTCCCGCCGGCTGGTGGGTCCCGCCGGCTGCCGGCTACTTGGTCGACAGGCCGGCCCCACTGCCTAGGGTCTTGTCGGCGGCTGCTTACTGTAGCCACGCCTCTGATGATGAGGGCTTTGTCGAGGTAAGCGTGGCTACAGTGATCCGCCTCGGGGGCTATCACTGTAGCCTCACCTCGTCTTGTCTCCTTAATGGGGCTCCTGCTTCGAGGAAGGGAGTAGCCGGCTTCTGGAGGCCGGCTATACTCTTGGCCGACTAGGAAAAGCCGGGCCCCCTTCGCGCCTCTCTCTAGCTGAAGGGGCCCGCAGTCCTCAGGCCGTACAGGAGTGGGTCGTGGATGACGTCGAGGCTAGCGTGGCTATAGTGCCGAGCCGCACGGGAGACGTCCCTCCCGTACGGCCTCCCGTAGCCATGCCCGCCTCGGGCTTCAGGGGTCGTGGCCGCACTGTGGCCACACCCCGTCACGTCGCCGTTATGTAGGAGTGGTTGTGGTCTTGGCCGGCTCCTAGGAGTCGGCGTCCTTCTTGGCCGGCTTCTTGGAGTCGGTGAGGCTGGGTCGCCTTCCGGGAGGCGGCTTTAGTGGTAGCCGGCCGGGGAAGGCGGCCCAAATGCTTGGAGTGCTTGAAGGCCCAAAGGCCTGATAAATTTTCCGAAGAGCCTAGGATAGTCGGTTAGGCTACCCGTGGCCATTTACTCCGACAGTAGTCCACAAAGCTGGTTGGGCTTCGAGGTGGAGAGGGGTTCAAGAAGCTCGATCAGCTTCCTATCGTGACAAGCCGGCAGCTGGGAGCCGGCCTTGGTCAGGCGCGCCGCCTTAGTCGAATTCTTCTGGAGTTGGGGGGCGGGAACCCGCAGGCACGTGCACCGGGCCGCGGGCCGGCTTCGGGCTGTTGGCGTGCCACGTGGCCGGAAAGCCTGCCAGCCCACGCGCGTGACGGGACGTCGCCGCAGGGAGGGGGCCCGCCACGTCCGCGCCCCGGCCCAGGAGCGGATCCTTTGTATCCCGAAACCGCCCGCACGTTCCGTGCGGCAGTTTCGGCTCGCACTTACGCGTAATAAACGCGAGACGTGGGGGGAGTGGGCGCAGTTAATCCCACGTCTCCCCCCCACGTCCGGCCTCTTCGGCCGCGTGAGGCTATAAGTAGGGGGAGGTGGAGGGCGGAAGGCCCTCGCACGCTCCTCCTACTTCCACCGTCTTCTTGCCTTGCTCGTTCTCGCGACAGCGCCTCGCCGCCGCGCTCTTCCTCCGCACGCTCCTCCGCCGCCGTGCTAGCTTCCGCTATGCCTCCCCACGTAGAGCAGCTTGGCGGGGATTGGGACGGCTCCATCGTCCATAACGACCACATCAACTTCCTCCGCGACACCCGGCGTCCGCCCAGCGCGGACAAAGTGGAGGTCCGCCTCGCGCCGGAGAAGGAAATCAGGCCGGCGCCGCGGGAGGGCGAGCGGGTGGTCTTCCGCTCGCACTTCCTGCGCGGCTTCGGCCTGCCAGTGAGCGCCTTCTTCCGCTCCTGGCTGGAATTCTATCAGCTCCAGCCGCACCACCTCACCCCCAACACGGTGGTGCTGCTGTCGGCCTTCGTCACCCTGTGCGAGGGCTATCTCGGCGTCCTCCCCACCCTTGAGCTCTGGGGGGAGTTCCTCCAGTCGAAGCTGGGCACGCGCAGTAAAGGCGTGCCGGCTCATACTGGCGCCTTCATCGCGTCGCGGAGATCGGGCGCCGACAACCCCTTCCCCGTCATCACGCTGATCCAATCGGTGAAGAAGTGGCAGAAGTCGTACTTCTACGTGCGGAACATCGCTCCACGGGGCGACTACATTAACCTGCCGGCTTACGCAGCCGGCCCACCGGCGGGGAGGCTGCCCCAGTGGTCCTTCCGGGCGGTGACGCTGTCGCAGGGAGGAAACGCCGCCATCGCCCGCCTGCGGGTGATGGTCCAGTCGGAGGGCCTGACGGGGCCCGACCTCCTGGCCGCGTTCGTCACGCGCCGGGTCCTTCCGCTCCAGAGCCAGCCTCATCTGATCTGTCAGATGAGCGGCCAGCTCGATCTGAGCCGAATGTGCACCAAGGAGATGC
This sequence comes from Triticum aestivum, assembly GCF_018294505.1. Taxonomy (NCBI): domain Eukaryota; kingdom Viridiplantae; phylum Streptophyta; class Magnoliopsida; order Poales; family Poaceae; genus Triticum; species Triticum aestivum. Next base: position 276,729,548 of record NC_057808.1, read on the forward strand.
CGCAGCCCGACGCCGCCGACATGGTGAATTACCTCGCCAACTGCCAACTTTCCGAAGACTGGCAATTCGGCAAGGAGCCATATAGCCGTGCCAATCCTCCGCCTACAGTACGCTCCCCTCGTCTCTTTTTCTCTCTCTCTCAGCTTTGTCGCCGAGTTCCTCTGGGCCGACTCTAACTTAGTCGGCTTGCTCTTTTGACAGAGTCCTCTGCTTCGGCCGGCCGGCGGGACAGACGTGGAGCGCCGCTTCGTCCCCGACCGGACCGAACACGACCAGGAGGACCCCGACCTGGGGGCGGTCCATATGGAGGATGCCGTCGAGCCGGCCGGTGGCCAAGCCGGCGGCGAAGCAGGCGGCTCCGGGTTCACCGCTACCTTCGACGACTGGCCGGACAAGGACGAAGCCGAAGCCGTCCCGCACCGCCAGCCGGCATCCGGACGCGGCGCGGGCTCCTCCGGCGCGCAGCCTGCTCGGGGTAGAGGCCAGAAACGTCGCGCCGCCCAGGGCATGTTCGGCAGCCGGACGAAGAAGCCCAGGGGTGGGGTGGCAGCCACCAGGCGGGAAGAGGCGGCCGCGAAGGCGGCTTGCTTCCGCAAAGTGGTGAAGCAGCCGCAGACTGTGTCGGCGTAAGTTCTCTCTTTCTATGTACTCTCCTTCTTTCTTTTCTTGGGTGGTTCTTGAACCTTCGTCTTCGTTTTCAATGGTCAGAGCTCCGCTGTCACTTGAGCGGGCGGCTGCCGGCTCCGTCGTCGAGTCGCCAGGGGGCTCTGGGAGCACCACTCGCCGCGTAGATCCCCGCGCCGCCCTCCTGGAGGCGGCGGAAAGGAACGCACGGGAGGTGCGGGAGGAGCAGGAAGCGCGGGAGGCGGAGGCACGGAGGGCAGCCGCCGCCCAGGCAGCTCGGGAGGAGGAGGCGACGAAGGCGCTCGCCGAGGCCGCAGCCAAGGCCCAGGCAGAGGCCGAGGCCGAGGCGGCGGCAGGGGACGCTTTGATGGTCACCCCCCTGTGCACCATGGCGCCAGGGGACGTGGATCCCTCGCCAGGGGGAGCCAGCAGTTCCCAGCCGGGGCTGGGAGGAAGCGGCGACGACGTCATCATCTTGGGGGAGGCGCCGGGGCCGACTCCTCCGACTAGGGCGGCCCAAGGCAGCCAGCCTGAGCCTGCGCCCGCACAGTCGGCGGAGGGCGAGCCGGCCGCGGGAGCTGAGGTGGCGGTCCGGGTTCCGCCAAGCCGGCGTGCAGGGAAGGCCGCGTCGGAGCCGCAGAAGGCTGCGTCGGAGCCACAGCCGGCCGTGGGCTCCAGCTCGTCGGCCCGAGACGCGGAGGCGGCCAGCGCTACCTCGGGGTGGACGCCGGGCGGAGGAGCAGCCGTGGTGAACGTCGCTGCACAAGACGTCCGGACCCGGCTCCAAAGCCAAGCCGCGGCGCTGAGGCAGTTCACCGACGAATTCCTCGCAACGCGGGCAGCCATCCGGGTTAGCATTCCTATCTTGTTCTTCCTTGATCTTGATTTCTCTCGTGGGGGCGCGTCAGCGCACCCACTGGGTGTAGTCCCCGAGTTCCGAGTCGGCTGCTGAGCAGGCGGCTTGGAACTTCTTGGAGATTTTGTCTTTGCTGCTTTTCTTCTCACTTCGGTCTTTTGTCCGTCTTGCAGGACTACCACGATCTCCGAGCGGCCGCCTTCAACTCCCAGGCTCGGGAGCTGACCCAGAAGACCGCCGATCTTACTGAGAGCCGAGGTATGTGACTTGATCTTTATCTCATGTGGGGGCGCGTCAGCGCACCCACTGGGTGTAGTCCCCGAGATTCGGGCCGACTGCTGAGCAGTCGGCTCGGATCTTCCTTGATGATTTCTCATTGTTCTTCTTCTTCTTCTTCTATCTCTGCAGCGGCCAACGTCGGTCTGAGGGCACAGCTGGGGGAGTCCCAGACCGCTCTTCGTGCCAAGGACGCGGAGCTCGCCGCCTTGGTGCAGGAGCGCGACCGCCTGGTCAAGAAGCTGGCCGACCAGGAGGAAGGCCACAAGGCGGCGCTGAAGGCTGCGCAGGATCGCGAAGCTACCATCCAGGCTGAGTTCGAGACGGAGGCGGCTGGCTGGGCGGAGGCCAGGCAGACTCTGGTCTCCGGCTATGGCCAGATTGAGGATCTAGTTGACGGTGAGTCGTCTACCCCTTCGTCCTTTCTTGCCATCTGCCACTTTGGCTTGTTTTTCTGATTTCGGTGTTTTTCTTTTCTTTTCTCCTTCGCGCAGAGTACTTCCCTGGCTACTCAACTGCCGCCAACCAGGCCATCGAAGCCCGTCGCCAGGCGAAGAGGCAAGCCGGCTTCGAGATCTCGCCAACCGCCGGCCGCTCGCTGGAAGAACAGCTCCTGGCGATCCAGGCTCGCATCCAGCCGGCTCACAGGCTGCTCCGCCGGCTTCAGCGCGCGGGATCGCAGGTCTTGGCCGCCCTCTGGCCCGGCCAAGTGGTCCCTCGCACCCCCAGTCGGACCGCCGACTGGCTGGAGGTGGCAGTCGGCCCCTTCAAGGCTTGGAAGGCGTCAGCAGCTTGCTCCGGCGCCAGGCGGGCGCTGGATTTCGTCAAGGCCTGGTATCCCAGCCTGAACCTGGACCAGCTGGCTACCTGGCGGCAGCAAGCCGACACGGAGCTGGAGCCGGCGCGGCCGGCCATCATTCGGCGGGCTTCAGCGATCGCCGACTACACCGACACCAACGTCTTCGCCCCCGAGGTGGACGACAATGGAGTCGCCCAGCCGGAAGATTGGTTCGGGCTGGACCCGGCGTACGGCGAGGACTCGGCGGAGGAGATCGACTCCAGCGACGAGGGCGAAGAGGAGGAGGAGGAGGGTGAAGACACCGAGCCGGCTGGCGGAGTAGCCGGCCAGCCTGACCGCACCTCCAGCACTACGTCACGCGCGAGTGCGTCTCCTGCCGCGGGAGGTGGTCAAGCCGGGACCAGCTAGGCGGCCACTCCTTCAGCCGCCGAGGCCGCCTTCACCGACCAGCTCGGCTTTCCTGTCGCGCCTTAGTCTTCTTTCTTTTGTTTTCCTGTCTTGTTACTTTTGAACAATGTTTGGTTAAGTCTGCACAATTCCACCCACTGGTTGTATTCAAACTTAAGTCTGTTGCCAGCCTGTGGGCGGCTTTATGTATATAAGTTATGCAATCGGTCTTTCCTTGTACTTTCGCTTTTTGTCCTTCTGCTTTTTTCCTTTGCCGCCCTCCCTTGGTTGCCGCCTCCCCAGTCAAACAGTTTCTCTGCAATCTGTGGCCGGGGGGTGCCTGGCCGATTGGGGAGGGGGAAGTACTTTTAGCTCTGCCGGACTTAAGCTAAGTTTTTTAGGAAGCCGGCCAGCCGGCTGTTTTGACAGCCGGGAGGCATATTTGGAGGCCGTCTCTTTGCTATATAGGTTAGTTGTTCCTTAGCCGTTTTTCGTGTGGGCATCCTTTCTGTCTTCTCTCTTGCTAGTCGGACAGTCAGTTCTTTGAGCTGCGACTTTCAACAAGAGAGGACTTGGGAGCCGGCGCACTACTTTGCTGACTTCGGGAAGAACTTTGAATATAGCTCAAGGCGGCCAGTCCCCGGGCCGACTAGTCGGACCCGGTGCCGGACAAGAATTCAAAATGTAATAATACATTCATGGATATGATACTCGTTATTCATAGATAAACAAAAAGGCAGTCCCCGAGTACTGCTCGGGGGGCCTGTTGGTTTGTACTTAATGCAAAAGGGGTAGCGAGATACATACTGCTTTTCAGCTGTAAAATCGTCTTAGGAGGTTTGCGTTCCATGGTCGCTCCGACTCCTTGCCGGAGTCGTCTCTCTTGCGTGCTCTTGGTTTTTGCGCGTCGATCAAGTAGTAGGAGTCATTGCCGAGTGCCTTGCTGACGACGAAAGGGCCTTCCCAAGGGGCCAAGAGCTTGTGCTGGCCGGCTGTTCGCTGGATCAGCCGGAGCACAAGGTCGCCCTCTTGGAAGGATCTTGGCTTGACCTTGCGGTTGTAGTAGCGGAGCAGGCCTTGCTGGTAGATGGTGGACCGGCTGAGGGCTAACAGCCGGCCTTCTTCCAGTAGGTCGACGCCGTCTTCTCTTGCTTCTTTGGCTTCCTCCTCTGTGTACATGGTGATCCGAGGCGAGTCGAACTCGATGTCTGTTGGGATGACGGCCTCGACACCGTACACAAGGAAGAATGGAGTGAAGCCGGTTGACTTGTTGGGTGTAGTGCACAGACTCCAGAGGACAGCCGGCACCTCTTCGATCCAGCAGCCGGCCGATCGCTCCAGTGGTACAACCAGTCGGGGCTTGATGCCGGAGAGGATAAGTCCATTTGCTCGCTTGACCTGGCCGTTTGACTGCGGGTGGGCAACGGACGCTAAGTCCAGTCGGATGCCCTGCGTCACGCAGAAACGTGCCAGTGCGCCTTTGGCGAAGTTCGTGCCGTTGTCGGTGATGATGCTGTGCGGCACGCCGTACCAAGTAGTGATGTCGGTGATGAATGTCACGGCAGTCGGCCCGTTCAGCTTCTTAATTGGCTTGGCTTCAATCCACTTTGAGAACTTGTCCACCGCAACGAGTAGATGTGTCAAGCCACCGCGGGCTGTCTTGAAAGGGCCCACCATGTCCAGTCCCCAGACGGCAAAAGGCCAGGTGAGGGGAATGGTCTTGAGGGCAGAAGCCGGCAGGTGTTGTTTGGAACTGAAGACTTGACATCCTCTGCAGCTCTTGACTATTTCTTTAGCATCCTCCAAGGCAGTCGGCCAGAAGAACCCATGGCGGAAAGCCGTGGCCACGAGGGATCTTGAGGCGGCGTGATGGCCGCATTCGCCTTGGTGGATGTCTTTGAGGATTGCCACTCCTTTTTCTGGCTCGACGCAACGCTGGAAGACTCGAGTGATGCTGCGCTTCACGAGCTCCCTGTTGATTATTGTGTATGCTGCGGCTCGTCGTTGCACTAGTCTTGCTGCGATCTCATCAGCCGGCAGCTCTCTGCTGACTAGGAACTTGAGGATGGGCTGGGCCCATGAGGGAGCTGTGACTTCTTCTGTTGTTAATGTGGCCACCATGACTCGGGTGGGTGGGTTGGGTGTTGCATTGGAGTCGACCACCGCTTCTTGTGTCGTTGCAATCGCTGGGCCGACTGCTGCAGTCGCCGGGCCGGGTTCTGAAGTCCCTGGGCCGGGTGCGACTACGTCAGTCCCCGCGGCAGTCGTCGAAGTCCCCGTGCCGCCTGTGGGGTTTCTTGAGCCGGATCCGGCTGTTTCCGGCGCAGTCGGTACGAAGTTGGAATCCGACTCTGGAGACGGCTTGATGGACGGCTTGAGGAGGCGCTGGAGGGAGACGCCAGTCGGTATGGCCTGTCGGGTGGAGCCGATCCGTGCTAGGGCATCTGCTTGGTCGTTGTCGGCCCTTGGCACGTGAAGGAACTCGCACCCTTCGAAGTATCCGCTCATCTGCTGGACGAGGAAACGGTAGCTCACCATGTTCGCGTCCTTGGCGTCCCAGTCGCCAGATGATTGCTGGACCACCAAGTCTGAGTCGCCGTAGCACAGGATCCGGCGTATGCCGAGTTCTTTGGCTAGCCGGAGCCCATGTACGAGCGCCTCGTACTCGGCCACGTTGTTGGAGGCGGCGAAGTGGATCTGCAGCGTGTACTTGAGCTTGTCGCCTTTGGGAGAGGTGAGGACGATGCCGGCTCCCAAGCCGGTGCGCATCTTGGACCCGTTAAAGTGCATCCGCCAATGGGTAGAGTCGGGAGCCGGCGGTAAGTACTGGGTCTCGGCCCAGTCGACGAGGAAGTCGGCCAATGCTTGCGACTTGATGGCGGTGCGGGGTTGATAGAAAATCGTGTAGGGCGCCAAGGCAATGGCCCATTTGGCCACCCGGCCGGATGCATCCCGGCTGCCTATGATCTCGGCAAGCGGGGCAGTGCACACGACCGTGATGGGGTGCTCTTGGAAGTAGGGCTTCAATTTCTTGGCAGCGAAGTACACCCCATAGCACATCTTCTGGTAGTGCGGGTAGTTTTGCTTTGAGCTGGACAGTACTTCGCTGAGATAGTAGACCGGCCTCTGGACCAGCTGGGCTCGGCCTTCCTCCGGGCGCTGGACCACAACAACAGTGCTGACGACTCGGCTTGTCGCGGCGATGTAGAGGAGCATGGGCTCCTTCTCAGTCGGCGCGGCCAGGACAGGCAGAGTGGTCAACATTTTCTTCAACTCATGGAAGGCTTGGTCGGCTTGATCATTCCACTCAAAGTGAGTGGACTTCTTCATGAGTCGGTACAGGGGGAGAGCCTTTTCTCCTTGTCGGCTGATAAAACGGTTCAGGGAGGCTAAGCAGCCAGTGAACTTCTGCACATCTCGCAGCTTGGTGGGAATCTCCATCCTCTCGATGGCCTTGATCTTGACAGGATTGCACTCAATGCCGCGTTCGGAGACCAGGAAGCCTAGCAGCTGGCCGGCTGGCACTCCGAACACGCACTTCTCGGGGTTAAGCTTGATCTGGAATCAACGCAAGTTGGCAAATGTTTCCTTCAGGTCTTCCAGCAAGGTACCGCGCTTCTCTGTCTTCACCACAATGTCGTCTACGTAGACGTGGGCATTTCTGCCGAGTTGTTTCAAGAGACATTTCTGCATGCAACGCTGAAAAGTGGCACCGGCATTTCTCAAGCCGAATGTCATTGTCAGGTAGCAGAAAGCTCCAAAGGGTGTAATGAAGGCAGTCTTCAGGCGGTCAGCCGGGTCCAACTTGATTTGATGATACCCTGAGTATGCATCCAAAAAACTTAACAGCTCGCATCCGGCTGTGGAGTCTATCACTTGGTCAATCCGTGGCAAAGCAAACGGATCCTTTGGGCAGGCCTTGTTCAAACTTGTGTAGTCTATACACATGCGCCACTTGTTATTCTTCTTCAAAACCAGAACTGGATTGGCAAGCCATTCTGGAAAGAACACTTCCATGATGAAGCCGGCTGCAAGGAGCCGGGCTATCTCTTCTCCAACGATTCTTCGCTTCTCTTCTGATAGTCGGCGGAGGGGTTGTTTGACCGGCTTCGCATCAGCTCGGACATGTAACTTGTGCTCGGCGAAATCCTTCGGGACACCCGGCATGTCCTTTGGGGACCATGCAAAGATGTCTCGATTCTCACGGAGGAAGTCGACGAGCTCGCCTTCCTATTTACTGTCCAAGTTCGCCCCAATCACGGTGAACCTCTCCGGGTGCTCCGGGTCTAGAGGTATCTTCTTCGTCTCTTTTGCAGGCTGGAAGGAGCCCTACGCATCACAATCCTTGGGGTTGGGGGACAAGACCGGCTGCTTGCCGGCCATGGCCACAACCCGCTCCAACATCTTCTTCTCTTCGGCCACCACGAGGGACTCGGCCAGCCGGCTGCTGGCCATGGCACACTCGATGGACTTCTTGTAGTCGCCGGCTACCGTGATGATCCCCTTCGAGATCGGCATCTTCATCTTTAGGTAGGCGTAGTGGGGCACAGCCATGAACTTGGCCAAGGCAGGTCGGCCAAGTAGTGCATGATAGGGGCTCTCCAGATCCACCACCTCGAACCATATTGCTTCCTGGCGAAAGTGATCTTTGTCTCCGAAGAGAACATCCATCTTGATCTTGCCGATTGGGGAGCAAGATAGGCCGGGTACGATACCATGGAAGATGGTGCGGCTCGGCATGAGCTGCTTCGCTTTGATGTTCAGCTTGTCCATGGTGTCGCAGTACAGTATGTTGATACTGCTTCCGCCGTCTATCAGGACGCGGGAAAATCTGGCAGCTCGCCTCTCCGTCGCAAGGGTGACGTCCAAGACCATAGCATAGGAGCTAGGCGAAGGCATCACCTCTGGGTGGTCGGCCTGGCTCCAGCTGATGGGCTTTTCCGACCAGTGCATGAACTCGGCGGTGCTAGAGGCGACTGCGTTTACTTCTTGGTGCTGCCGGCGTCGGCTGCGCTTGTCGTCGACTTGACTGGTGAAAACGACGTAAGCGTCGTGCGCTTCGGGGAACTCGTCTTGGATGGCGTCGACTGCCGGCCGGGCCGCTGGCTGCTGGGGAGCTGGAGGAGGCGGGCCGGGAGGCGGAGGCGGCACCATCCCTTCGCCCTTGGTGATGCGGGTGAGCCAGTGGCATTTCCGTGTCGTATGGTTGGACGGCTTCGCGCCGCTGTGCAATTTGCAGGGAGCATCGAGTGCTTGTTCGTAGGAGAAAGACGGCTGCCAAGGCGGCCGGCCACCCTTCTTCTTGGGAGCGGGCCGCTCTTCGGGCTGCTCCTCTTCAATGGTGGCCACCTGCCGACTGGAGGAAGTCGGCATGGGGCCCTTGCGCTTATGGTCGTTCTGGTAGGGGCGCCGGTTAGGGTCGCCAGCCGGCGTCTTGGGAGCCGGAGCAATTACTTTCCCCGAGGCGTCTACTCGGAGCTCGGTCTTCATGGAGGAGTCGGCAGTGGCATACTTGTCGGCGGTGACTAGTAGCTCGTCGAGGGTAGCCGGCTCGTCGCAGAGGAGTCGGTGCTTGAGGAGGGTGCCCTCTCGGCACCCGGCAGTGAAGTACTCGATGGCCTGGACCTCGTGCACTCCCTCGCAGGAGTTGCGGAGCTCGGCCCATCGCGTGAGGTAGTCGCGGGTCGACTCGTTGGGCCCCTGGACGCAGAGGGAGAGCTGGAGAGGCTTGGGAGGCCGCTTGTAGGTGCTGGTGAAGTTGCGGACGAAAACTTCGGTGAAGTCCAGCCAGCTGTTGATGCTGTAGGGCTTGAGGCTGTTGAGCCATGTGCGCGTTGTGCCTTGCAGCATCAAGGGGACATACTTCACGGCGACGCGCCGATTGCCGTTGGCGATGCTGACAGCTGTGGAGTAGTCGATGAGCCAATCTTCCGGCTTCACCGAGCCATTGTACTTGGGCGTGTCTCTGGGGAGCGAGAACCCTTTGGGGAAGGGCTCGTCGCGGATGCGGGGGCCAAAGCATGGCGGGCCGACATCGTCTTCTTCTTCTAGCGCCAAGGATCGAGCAAGGCGGTCGATCCTGTGGCGGGCGTCGTTTTCGCCGACTCCTTCTCGGCGGCCGAGTTGGTCGCCAAGAGTCGGATGGGTGACAGGCGGTGGAGTGAGGCGTCTTTCTCTTCGGGGCGGGGGAGGAGGCAGGTTTCCCTGGTGCTCTACAGCTCGAGCGGCCATCCGCGTCGCGCTCGATGGTAATGCGAGTCCGGCTACGGCTGGCAGCCGGCTCCTTGTCTTTCTTCTGGCGCGCGCCGCTCACAGTCGGCGAGCGGGACGTCGCGGCGTGCTCTCGGCGCGGGGGATGGCTATCAGCTCGGGCGCCGGCTTCGTGCCGTTCTGCAGCTGCGTCGATCAGCTGCTGGATCCGTCTTGTCATGTAGGGGAGCTCGTCGGCTCCCAGCCCATTAAGCTCCTCTGCAGCCGCCTGAGCGGCTCGCAGATTCTCGAGTGGGGTGGCGTAGACGGGGCGATCTGCGCCCAGCATGCTGGCAACGGCTGCGCCACGCTTCTGGACGAAGCCGGCTCGGCTCGGGCCGCTAGGCGGCGGCGACCCGAAGGCGGCGCGGTCGACTTCGCGCTGGTGGGCCTCGGTGAGGCGTCTCATCGAGGCTATCTTCTTGCCCTCCGTGATGAGGGAAAGGCGGCGTGCTTCCAGGGTCTCGGCGTCGGCGTCGGCCGGGATGGGGACGGAGAGGTCGTGCATCGCCGCTTGCTGAGCGTCGCGGGCGTTCTCGCCCGAGTTGGAGACGTGGCTGATGACCAGCACTTCGGTGACAGCGTTGCTGCCGCTGTCAGCTCGAGGGAGGGGGTCGTCGAAGACCACCACGTCGGAGGGGTAGGCGTCGAGCGACGCGGTGTCGGAGTCGATGAGCATCGGGTCGGTGGAGCCGACCGACTCCATGTCCACAGCGGGCTCGCTGGGGACGTGAAGTTGGTCGAGGAGGCTGACGAGGCGGCTCTCGGGGTAGTCGGTGCCTGCGTCGGACGCAGGCTCGTCGGAGATGCGAGTCTCGCCGAGCAGATCGGCGAGGCGGCTCGCTGCGCAGGCGTCGTCGACGCCTTGCAGCGCGTCGGGGCAAACGCCATCGGGCGCAGCAGGCTGGCTGCGCTCGCGGGGAAGGAAGAGGGTTCCCGTCTAGAACAGGTCTCCGGACGACGGTGCACCTGGCCCCACGGTGGGCGCCATATGTCGGGTGGTTGGTGCGACATATGCCAAGGGATGGCTTATCATTGTGGGAGCCAATAAAACGTCGCCGGTGCCCGGAAACGGGATGAGGCGAAGACATGCACGCCGGCGAATCTTACCCAGGTTCGGGGCTCTCCGAGGAGATAACACCCCTAGTCCTGCTCTGCGGGGTCTCCGCATGATCACTAGATCGATAAAGGGTAGCTACAATCGCTCCTAGAGCTGTTGAGATCAAGGGAGAAGAAGAACAAGGCTAGCTCTTGCTTCTCTCTATCTATGGTGGGTGTGCTATGCGTGGGTGTTAACCTAGAAGCCAACCCTTTGCATGGGTGCTCCGGGGGGTTTATATAGGCCTACCCCCCGGGGGTACAATGGAAATCCGGCTGGGAACTGGTCCCAGCCGTCAGTGTCTACGCTCACCGGCTTCTCCGCCGGCTGCTGGGTCCCGCCGGCTGCCGGCTACTTGGTCGACAGGCCGGCCCCACCGCCTAGGGTCTTGTCGGCGGCTGCTTACTGTAGCCACGCCTCTGATGATGAGGGCTTTGTCGAGGTAAGCGTGGCTACAGTGATGCGCCTCGGGGGCTATCACTGTAGCCTCACCTCGTCTTGTCTCCTTAATGGGGCTCCTGCTTCGAGGAAGGGAGTAGCCGGCTTCTGGAGGCCGGCTATACTCTTGGCCGACTAGGAAAAGCCGGGCCCCCTTCGCGCCTCTCTCTGGCTGAAGGGGCCCGCAGTCCTCAGGCCGTACAGGAGTGGGTCGTGGATGACGTCGAGGCTAGCGTGGCTACAGTGCCGAACCGCACGGGAGACGTCCCTCCCGTACGGCCTCCCGTAGCCATGCCCGCCTCGGGCTTCAGGGGTCGTGGCCGCACTGTGGCCACACCCCGTCACGTCGCCGTTATGTAGGAGTGGTTGTGGTCTTGGCCGGCTCCTAGGAGTCGGCGTCCTTCTTGGCCGGCTTCTTGGAGTCGGTGAGGCTGGGTCGCCTTCCGGGAGTCGGCTTTAGTGGTAGCCGGCCGGGGAAGGCGGCCCAAATGCTTGGAGTGCTTGAAGGCCCAAAGGCCTGATAAATTTTCCGAAGAGCCTGGGATAGTCGGTTAGGCTACCCGTGGCCATTTATTCCGACAACCCCCCTATCGCCCACACTCACTTGGAGACGGTTCCAGATGCCGTCGCGGAAAGGGGTTTTAAACCGTTTGTTTAGGACCGACGCGCACCAGTGTTGGCCTTGTTGCACCGATATGGAAACCTTTGCTTGATTCCTCTCCGCGCCTGTGCTTGCCCCCTTAGTACCAAAGGGGAAACTAGTACTCTGCGCCGCTGGCGCCCTTGTGGCCTTGGTCGTCATGGCTCATGTCATATGAACCTCAGGAGGTGCGCCTTGCATAGATATCTCTGCTCCTCGGGAGCCATCCTAGCAAGGCTGCCCCCCCCCAGGGAGGTCTTTCTGTCATTCGCCTCGCGAGGCTTGGCCCCTTGCGAGGGTCTTGAGTTGTTGTTGTTCAAGCTGGGCCGTACCAGGCCGTTGTCTGAGCTATGACGTGGGCCGCAGGCAGGCAGGTCTGGGTACCCCCATTCCTAGGACGCCAATAGCTGCCCCTCCGATGATGTGTGAGTAGTTTACCATAGACCTACGTGTCCATAGCTAGTAGCTAGATGGCTTCTCTCTCTTTGATCTTTAATACAATGTTCTCCTCAATGTTCTTGGAGATCTATTTGATGTAATCCTTTTTTGTGGTGTATTTGTTGGGATCTGACTAATGTGGGTTTATGATCAGATTATCTATGAATATTATTTGAGTCTTCTCTGAACAGTTTTATGCATGATTATTATAGCTTTGTATTTCTCTCCGATCTATCTATTTGGTTTGGCCAACTAGATTGATTTATCTTGCAATGGGAGACGTGCTTTGTGATAGGTTCGATCTTGCGGTGATCAATCCCACTGGCAGAAGGGGACATGACACGTATTTTTATTGTTGCCATTAAGGACAAAACGATGGGGGTTATTCATATTGATTGGATTTACTTTGTCTACATCATGTCATCTTGCTTAAGGCATTACTCTCTTCTTTATGAACTTAATACTCTAGATGCATGCTGGATAGCGGTTGATGTGTGGAGCAATAGTAGTAGATGCGGGCAGGAGTCAGTCTACTTGTCTCGGACATGATGCCTATATACATGATCATTGCCTTGGATATTGTCATAATTATTCGCTTTTCTATCAATTGCCCAACACTAATTTGTTTACCCACTGTATGCTATCTTCAAGAGAGAAGCCTCTAGTGAAACTATGGCCCCGGGTATATCTTTATCATATATTAAAATCCAAAAATACCTTGCCACAATTTATCTACTTCATTTTATTTTGTGTTTTTATTTATCTATCTATCACTACGAGATTTGATCGTTGCAATTAACGGCCAAGGGACAACCCCTTGTTTGCGTTGGGTGCAAGCATTTGTTATTTTGTGTGCAGGTATTGCTAACGAGGTGTTGCGTAGTTCTCCTACTGGATTGATAACCTTGGTTCTTATCTGAGGGAAATACTTATCTCTACTGTACTACATCATCCTCTCCTCTTTGGGGAAATCCTAACACAACTCACAAGTAGCAAGAATCTACAAAAGGCCTTGGTAATATTACGGCAAATTACTCTCAATGGCATACCGAACGAGCTCCAACTGGTAAGAAGGTAAATTTTGTCAAAGAAATTATTACTTTGAGTGATAAAATGGATGCTCTTATGAAAATGGTTGCTAGTAAGAATGCTCATGTTGATCCTAATAATGGCCATTATCTACTTTGATTCAGCATAATAATGATGTCGTTGATGTGAATTTTGTCTCCAGGAATAATTTCAACAACAATGCTTATAGGGGTAATTTCAATCCTAGACCGTTTCCCGGGAATTCCTCTAATAATTATGGTAATTACTATGATAATTCTTATAATAGTAGTAGTAGTAGTAGTAGTAGTAATAATAATAATAATAATAATAATAATAGGATACCCACTGATCTTGAGAACAATATTAAAGAATTCATTAATTCTCAGAATATTTTTAATGTCATGGTAGAAGAAAAATTGAATAAAGTTGATGATATGGCTAGGAACGTGGATAGAATTGCTCATGATGTGAGACTCTTAAATCTAAAAAAATTCTACCCAAGCATGATATTAATGAGTCCATTAAATCTATCCAAATTTCAATTATAATGAAAGTAAAGAAAGAACCGCTAGGTTGAGAGCTAAACGAGAATTCTTAGAAAAGCTATTCCGCCCGGTTTTTAGCGTAATCATGATGAATATATTAAATTGATTGGTGTCTCACCTATTGAATCTTTGTTTAGTAACATAAAACTTGATGAAAAAGGGGCTGGAGATGAGTCAACTTTAGCTAGAAGGCATCCCAATTGTTCGAAGGGTGATGATCTTAATGATAAAAATTATAAAAGTGGGTTTGAAGAGGTCAAGACTTTAAATAGTGATGTGCCCAGTACTTTGGATTACAAGGACTTTAATTATGATAGTTGTTGAACTGTATGTATTTCCTTGTTGCATACCATGATAAATTCACCCAATTCTTAAGAACAAAATAGAGATTTTACTAAACATATTGTAGAAGCTATGATGAAAGCCCATGAAGAAAATAGAGTTGGAAGTTTCAATACCTAGGAAATTTTATTATGAATGGGAACCTACTAAAGTAAAGATTAAAGATTATGAATGTATTGCTTTATGTGATTTGGGTGCTAGCATTTCCACTATACAAAAATCTTTATATGATGTGCTAGGCCTTACCGATATGGATGAATGCTCCCTTAATTTGCACTTAGCGGATTCAACTATCAAGAAAACTTTGGGGTAGAATAAATGATGTGCTTATTCTTGTTAATAAAAATTATGTGCCCGTTGATTTCATTGTGCTTGATATTGATTGCAATTCATCTTGTCCTATAATACTTGGTAGGCCTTTCCAACGTACCATAGGTGCTATTATTGATATGAAAGAAGAAAACGTAAGGTTCCAATTTCCATTAAAGAAAGGAATGGGACACTTCCCTAGGGAGATAATTAAGGCACCATATGAATCAATTATGAGGGCCAGCTATGGGATGCAGACTAAAGATAACAACACTTGAAACTATGCATTACGCCTAGCGAGGGGCATAAAACAATAGCGCTTGTTGGGAGGCAACCCTATAGTTATCTTATTTTTCTTTCTTTTTTCTATTTTTGAGTGTTCACACAATTATGCTATTGTTATTATTGCGTCTTCATGTTTTAATTAGTGTTTACGCCAAGTAAAGCCTTTGGGATGATTTGGTTGATAGTTGACTTGATTCTATGAAAAAACAAATACTTTTGTGCCCGGTACTGGAATTTTTAAAATTCACTGCAACGTGATAAAGTTCTGATTTATTTACACATTATTGATATACAAATTTCCCACATTATGCTAATTTTTCAGAATTTTTGGAGTTACAGAAGTATCACTACTATAGGATGGTCCAAACGCGACACTATAATTAGAGACCCTTCGACGAAATTGTGTGTGATGCATTAATCACAAACGGTGATGTAATAAAAACTTCAAAAAGGATACAAAACGTTTGCGATGGCAGAGAGAACAAACACGTTTTAGATTATAGATGCGTGTGCGATGCGTGGCATACAGTTCACTCGAATGAACTGTTTGTGATGAGCTTAACAACAGAAACGGGCAGCCAGATGAAGGTGTGAGCGATATACGGCATACCGTTCACCCAGATGAACTTTTTGTGATTAGGCAACACAACAGAAATAGCCGGGTAGATCAAGATGTGTGTGCGATTGACGGCACACAGTTCACTCGGTTGAATTGTTTACGATTAGGCAACACAATAGAAACGGTCACCCAGATCAAGGTGTCTGCAATTGACGGCATACACTTCACATGGATGAACTATTTGCGATTAGCCACAACAAACAGAAACAGTTAGACAGATCAAGGTGTGTGCGCTAGACAGACACACATTCTAATTAAATGAAACATGTGCGATGGTAATAACGAGTGAGCATGGTTGATGGAACAAGACATGTGCTGACATCGCTTATTGCGGTGCACCCTATGGTGCAAACACCACGTACGCGGCCGAGAACGCGTGCCCATGTTACGCCATCCGGGAATAGTGTCGCACTTTGAAACTAAAACCGTCAATAAATTTTGAGCTTGCGTCCCGTCACATTCCAAATTACTACCACGCTATATTTAATTGCAAACCTGTTCACACTGATCAAAACCTAAACGGTTTCTAGTACTCGGTTATAAATACTACCTACTCCAAGATGACTGCACATTCCTCCTCAACTCCTCATCCACAAAAACAAACAAGTCTTTCATCATCGTTCCCTTGCATCGGCCATGGCCAGCATGAGTTCTGGGTCGAGAGATTACTACCAGGGAGAGGCGAGCATGGAAGCGGAAGCACGAGAGATGTCCCACCTCACCGCGAAAGCAGCCGACATGTCCTGCTGGGCCGCCGTAGCAGCACAAAGGTCTCGTCGTGCCGCCGAAGCAGCACAAAGGTCCCGCCGTGCCGTCGATGCAGCAGACTGGTCCGGCCACGCCGCGGAAGCAGCAGAGATGTCCCACTGCACCGCGAATGCAGCAGATAGGTCCTCCTACGCTGCGGCGGCCTAGGAAAATGTCTCGCGGGCAGGCGAGGACTCTCACAGGTGCATGTGCGCTACGCTCGATGACCTGATGGATCGGATCTCCGGCTAGATGAAGCTGCAGGACGAGATGAATGCCTCATTTGGAAATGCTACCAGCGTCATCCGGGGACTAGGGGAGGACAAGGCGAAGCTCCGCACCGAGCGTGACCTGCTGAGGGTGAAGATCGCCGGAAGGGCAAAGGAGCACGAGGAGACCACTGCCTTGTTGAAGAGGAGGGGAAACTTCGTCAACAAACTTATGGACGAGAATGCCATGCTCCGAATCGAGCGCGAAAGACTGGTGGAGGAATCCATGGATGCTGCCAAGCAGCATAATGAGGACATGAAAGAGATCATCGCTGCTCGCTGCGAGAACTAGTCTCCGCGGCCTGTAGCAACGCATCAAGAAAGTAGAGATCAGCGAGCCAGATTGTTGTCTGCGTCTTCCTTCTTCTTTTGCCCTTGTGTATTTCGGGCATTGCCGCATGTGGCATTTTCAATTATCTTCCTAAATATGTAAGACAATTATTATCCACTATTTTCATCCTTATATATTCATATCAGTCTTCTATAAGTCGCAGTCGATGCTATATATGTCCAGTAGATCTTACATCAAGATCCGTGCAAAATTTTCTTTTCGGATTTTCTTTTTTCTCTCTTAAATCTCAGTTGAGTGAGACATAGCCACGCCATAAAATAGGGGCTCGGGTGCCGTTAATGGAGATGTTGGGAGAGAGGTGGGCGGCGGATGGAGGTCAAAGGGCTCTCCTCTCGATAAGCACGCGCAGGGCTCTGATCGCATGCCTCCCGTACTCAAATAGCTACCTCTCACGGCACCTCCTAGCCAATAAAAGAAGGGACGCGTGGCGGCACATAAATGGTAAGTAGAACACCCATGTTAATAATACTTGTGTTTCCGATTGTAAGGTGACAGCACATGTTCCAAAATGACTTTGTTGGTTGTTAAAGTGTGCGCCTTCGCCAATCGGACAAAAAATTACCACAGCATGTTGGTGCCATATCATGACACCATGCCAAGTTTCATGATTTTCAAGCTAGTTTTGGATTTACAGGAATTTAAAAACAAAGTTTCTTGATGTTTCCGAGCGAGTCACAACGCCGAGATGTTTGAATTCCATTCGCATTTCTTGCATGGGCCTAGAAATTCATCCCAAGTACACATAAATGATTTTTCAAACAACTTTGGTGCACTAGAGCATGTGCTTGTAGTTCAAATTTGAATTATGCGCATTAAATGCCTGGAAACTCAATTAATGTATAAAAAGGCCAAACGAACCCGGAATAATTCCAAAATTTGGCACGCAACTCCTATTGGTCTATGTTGCCTCTGTAAAAAATCAAGGCGGGAAAAGACAGTGTATGTCGTTTCGCACACGGAGGTGACACGTTCCCTCTCGGAACCACGAGCCTTCTTGAGAGAAGCTCCGATTTGCAAGAAGCTTATACCAAAGCTTGTCCCCATTCGGCCAAAAAAGTTACCACAACATGTTGGTGCCATGTCATGACACCATGCCAAGTTTTATGATTTTCATGCATGTTTTGGATTTACAAGAATTTAAAAACCAAGTTTCTCAATGTTTCCGGCCGATCCATGATGCCCAGATGTTTGAATTTCATTCCCATTTCTTGCATGGGACCTAGAAATTCACCCAAGGACACACATGTGATTTTTCAACCAACTTTGGTGCACTTGAGCATGTGCTTGTAGTTTAAATTTGAATTATGCACGTTAAATGCCCAGAAATTCAATTAATGTATAAAAAGGCCAAACGAACCCGGAATAATTCCAAATTTTAACACGGCACTCATATAGTTCTATGTTTCCTCTATAAAAAATCAAGGGGGGAGGCAGCGTATATCGTTTCGCACACAAAGGTGACACATTCCCTCTTAGAACCACGAGCCTTCTTGAGAGAAGCTCCAGTTTGCAAGAAGCTTATACCAAAACTTGTCCCAATTCAGCCAATTTTTTTACCACAGCATGTTGGTGCCATGACATGACACCATGCCAAGTTTCATGATTTTCAGGCGAGTTTTGGGTTACAGGAATTAAAAAAACAAGTTTATCAATGTTCCTGGTTGAGCCACGACGCCTAGATGTTTGAATTTCATTCACATTTCTTGCATGGAACCTAAAAATTCACCCAAGGACACACGTGTGATTTTCCAACCATCTTTGGTGCACCAGAGCATGTGCTTGTACTTCAAATTTGAATTATGCACATTAAATGCCCTGAAACTCAATTAATGTACAAAAAGGCCAAACGAACCCTCAATAATTCCAAATTTTAACATGACACTCATATAGTTCTATGTTGGCTCTATAAAAAAATCAAGAGGGGGGAGGGTAGCGTAGTCGCTTCACACACAAAGGTGACACGTTCCCTCTCGGAACCATGAGCCTTCTTGAGAGAAGCTCCGGTTTACAAGAAGCTTTTACCAAAACTTGTCCCAATTCGGCCAAAAAATTACCACAGCATGTTGGTGCCATGACATGACACCATGCCAAGTTTCATGATTTTCAGGCGAGTTTTGGATTTACAGGAATTTCAAAACCAAGTTTCTCAATGTTTCCGGCCGAGCCACGACGCCCAGATGTTTGAATTTCATTCACATTTCTTGCATGGGAACTATAAATTCACCCAAAGACACATGTGATTTTTCAACAAACTTTGGTGCACTGGAGCACTGGCTTGCAGTTCAAATTTGAATTATGCACATTAAATGCTTAGAAACTCAATTAATGCATGAAAAAGGCCAAACGAACCCAGAATAATTCCAAATTTCAACACGACACTCATATAGTTGCATGTTCACTGTAGATAAATGTTCTAGCAATTCAAACACCATCCTTTCCCTCCGTTACACCATTTTGCCTTTCAAAACAGAATGAAAAAATTAGGTATACCACAAACAGTTTACTAGCAAGAATCGTGTGGGATGCGATATAAAATATCTTGGTGCACCGTCTTGTCTGGCTTACGCAGGAAGCCTCGTCGTCTACAGTCCACCGCCCATGCTTGAACCACACTTGCGCACTAGTTTCTCGCGGCACCGAGCAAAAAATTTCTACCACCGTGGAAATATCTACCCCCCCCACCAAAAGTCACATTTCCATTGTTCCTCCTTGCTTTCCAAGTTCAAACCTTCACTGATGCTTACTGGCAGCGCTGCCTCCTCGCCAGTGACCCTTCTTCTTGTAGTGCTGCCTCCTCACCGGTGACCCTTCTTCTTGCTGCGCGGCCTTGTCGATATGGTCAGGTAGTCCACACCCCACCCACACCATCCTCCTCCTTGCCCATCCCAGTATAGCATGGAGCTCAGTAGCATCTGGCAGTGGAGAAGAAAATCGCGGCCACGCGCGCGGATGAGGTCGTGATGGCTGCCATGTGTGCCGACCGCCAGATCATGGAGGAGCACCTCGTCTTTGAGGCCACCGTCGACACCACCACGCGATTGTCTACATTAAAATATAGTTCGTGTTGTTTTCTCGAGGCCACCGCCAGTGCCTTCTAGTGATTTGTCCTCTGTAATGTTAATATGCAATCTGATGTTCTGAAATGTAATGTTCAGTTAACAGTTTGGTCCAACAATTGCTACATTTCGTAGTAGTTCTCAAGCATTCTTGGTTTCGTTAACTGTCTTATCTTCTAGTATATGTTCTATTCTGCAATGTCGTGCTCAGTTAACTGTTTTGGTTCATTTGTTCTGCTGTCCAGTTAACTCTTTGTTTCAATTCTGCAATTTGATTTTCATTTGTTGTGGATACAATTTTGTATTGTTATGCATGTGAGAAATAAATCAAATTTGGCTATACTCAATACACGAGAAACATAAATAATTGCTCTATTTCCAAGTTGTTTAGCATGCTTGGTTAGGTTAACTGGCTTTTCCATGCGTCTCGAGTTAATCTGTTGGATCAGCAATTTGTTTATTTTTCATTAACATATTTTACTAATAGTATGGCAACTCTCAGTTAACCTGATCAAGATCTTCCTTATATGTGTTGCAGAGAAACAATGGGAGGCACCGCGGTTTACCATCGACGTTTGCTCATGCATGGTCCTTTCGCTAATAGCACATTGTGCAGTTGTAGGAATCATTCTAATATTTAGGTTTCTTACAATTTGGTCTTGCACATGTAGGTACTGCTGTCAGAGGCTTAAACCCACTGTTCGACCCATTTTGCATATGGGGAAATGAGATGTCCATGAATATTAGTCAAGTCAAGAAACTCAGAAAGATTGTGAGGATAAAGAAACTTGCGACGAATAACAGCAAGATCTTTGTTTGCACAATGAACAAGACATCAGTCAACTATAGGACGATACGAACTCTTTTACCTTGTTTTTTCCCCTTGTGCCATTTCAAAATTTATGAAGCGATTTATGCATATCTTTGTTTTCAGTACTTTCCAAAGCAGTTCATCGACGATTACCTCTCAAGTTAACCTGCATGGTCAAGAGGCGAGGAAGGTATTCATTTGAAAGTGCAACTAATCCCCGGGTGGTTTTGGTAATTCATAACAACATATAGCTCATTGAACTAATATCCATTCAAGATAAATATTTCAGGATGTTCAATGATTGGCATGGCATGGACTAGAGATGTGGACCCCTCAAAATGCTAAGGACAAAGATTGGCAAAAGCTCAAGACTCTTCATTTCTATTTAAGTGATCCAAGATCACATTGAGTCCATAGGAAAGCCAATACTATTAAAAGGGGATGAGGTGTTGCATAATGGTCTACTTGCTCAAATTGCTTAGTGATATTGCTCCAAAACCCTCAGCCACTTTCTCAATCCAAATATGTCCAAACCTAAATTCCAAACTCATAATGGTCTACCCGGAGCCACCGAGTTCATTTGACATAGCCACTGCAAGAAACCCTACTGATTCAGTCACACCGATATGGATCTCGGTCCCACCGAGATGGCCTTGCCAGTACTCTGTGACCTATTGCATTCACTTTGGTCCCACCGAGTTTATGCAATCGGTCTCATCGAATTGGCTTGATAGACTCTCTGTTGCTTATTGCTTCACTTCGGTCTCACCAAGTTGATGCAATCGGCACCACCGAGATGATGTTTCCCCTAAGCCCTAGCACATCGGTCCCACCGAGTTGTTCCAGTTGGTCAGATCGAGATTCCTAACGTTCATATTTTTTAACAGATCGGTGCCACCGAGATGGGTCAAAAGTCTGTAACGGTTGGATTTTGTGTGGAGGCTATATATACCCCTCCACCCCCTTCTCCATGTGAGCCATCATTCATTTTCTGAGAGAGAACCACCTACTCATGTGCTGAGATCAAGAGATTCCATTCCAACCTTTTGAATCTTGATTTCTAGCCTTCCCCAAGTTGCTTTCCACTCAAATCTTCCTTCCACCATAGCCAAATATGTGAGAGAGAGTTGAGTGTTGGGGAGACTATCATTTGAAGCACGAGAGCAAGGATTTCATCATCAACACACCGTCTATTACCTTTTGGAGAGTGGTGTCTCCTAGATTTGTTAGGTGTCGCTTGGGAGCCTCCTCGTGATGTGGAGTTGGACCACGAAGTTTGTAAGGGCAAGGAGATCACCTACTTCATGAATATCTACCTGAGTGAGGCAAGTACTTCGTGGGGGTCGCCATGGTGGGATAGACAAGGTTGCTTCTTCGTGGACCCTTTGTGGGTGGATCCCTCTCTGGACTCGTGCAGTCGTTACCCTTTGTGGGTTGAAGTCTCCATCAACGTGGACGTACGATAGCACCACCTATCAGAACCACGCCAAAAATCTCCGTGTCTCCATTGCATTTGCCTTCTTCAAACCCTTCCATTTACCTTCATATGCAATGTTTTACATTTCGTTGCTATACTCTTAGAATTGCATGTGTAGGTTGATTGCTTGACTTGTCATAATTGCTAAAATGTGACCACAACTAGAATTGGGAAAAGGATAGTTTTTATTTGGTCAAGTAGTCTAATCACCCCCATCTAGACATACTTTCGATCCAACAAGTTGTATCAAAGCTTTGGTCTCCATTAGCCTTGATTTCCATAGCTTTGTTGATCATAGCCTTGGTTTCACAACCTAGGAGAGTATGGCGTCTAGCGAGGGTAACTATCACCGTAGAGGTCCTTATTTTGATGGTACAAACTTTGCTAGTTGGAAGCATACGATGAAAATGCATATTTTTGGTCATAACCTCGTCGTTTGGGCTGTTGTGCATGTTGGCTTGCAAGGTGAATTCTTTGAAGATGGTAGAGAACCGGATCGCGAAGCGACCACGGAAGAATTGAAGATGTTGGAATACAATGCTCAAGCTTGTGATATTCTTTTCAATGGATTATGCACGAAGAATTCAGCAAAAGCAGCCGCCTTGAGAATGCAAAGGAAATTTGGGATACTTTGGTTGATATGCACGAAGGTACCGAGTCCGTCAAGGAATCCATGTTGGATGTGCTTCAAAGTCAACTTGACAAGTTCAAGATGAAGGATAGTGAAGGAGTCGCCGAAATGTACTCTAGGCTTGCTCTCATCACAAATGAGATTGCCGGCTTAGGAGTGAAGAGATGATCGACAAATTCATCATCAAGAAGATCCTTAGAGCCTTGGATAGAAAAAATATGATACCGTGTGCACATTGATCCATATGATGCCCAATTACAAAGATCTCAAGCCCTCAGAAGTCATTGGTAGAATTGTTGCTCATGAGATGTCACTCAAAGATAAGGAAGAGCTCCACAACAAGTCAAGTGATGCTCCCACAACATCAAGTGAAAAGCAAGTCTCCAACGAAGAATTGATCTTATTGGTGAAGAACTTCAGCAAATTCTACAAGAGTAGAAGCAAAGACAGAAGCTCCAAGTCAAGGTCCTACAATGAAAAAAGATCTTCTAATCGTGATCGAAATTGCTAAAATTGTGGAAGACCCGGACACTATTCCAGTGAGTGTACGGCTCCCTACAAGAAAAGAGAAGACTCACCAAAGGAGAAATAGATGAGATGAATCACCTCCAAGAGAGAGAAGGAGTAGAGATGATCGTTATGAACGAAGACCCTCTCGAAGAAGCAAGGATTCGGAAAGGAAGGAGAAGTCATCAGAGAGCTACACAAGATGACGACATCAAGCTCACGTTGGTGAATGGGTTTCTATTTCCGACTCCGACAACTACTCCGAGAGAAGTTATCACTCCGACTCCGACTATACTCAAGATGAAGGTGTTGCCGGTCTTGCACTAGTGTCATCCAACTCCTATGACATATTTGATTCACTAAATGAAGGTATTGGAAGATGCTTCATGGCTAAAGGCCCCAAGGTATCACACCCCGAGTATCTTGATTTCAATAGTGATGAAAATGATTTTCTAGGTGATGGCGATTTACTTATTGACAAAACTAATGATGAAAACTATCATGAACTTGCTAGTAATCATGCTAATCAAGATGAAACGAATGACAATGATAAGAAGGAGATTGAGCGTCTAACTAAAGAACTAAACACTCTTAAGTTAGCTCATGAAACAACTCTAGAGGATCATAGAGAGCTCCTAAGAACTCATGAGAAGCTACACTTCGAGAAGCTAAATTTAGAGCAAGAGCATGAGTTTCTAAAAGCTATCAATGATGATCTTCGAAAGAAGAGTTCTTCTTACATGCCAAACGTCTCCTCTTGTCTACTTATATGCCACAAGTAAATCCAATGTTGTTTCTTCTAGTAATTCTCTTGATTTCACTAATGATTCTCTTAGCCAAGTTACACTTGAGCAAGAAAATAGCTTATTGACGGGAATTATAGCGAAAGGTGTTTACAACAGTCTTGCCGAGAGTAAGCAATTTGAGGAAATTGTACTCAAGCAAGGAAGACACCGGAAGAATCAAGGTGTTGGTTTTGAACGAAAGTTCAATGCCAATGGAGTTGAATGGGAGGAAGATCAATATCCCAAGACAAAGTTTGTTCCTCAACAAGAGAAGTGTGACCCCACTTCTTTTGAGGGAACACAAGCTCAAGATCATCTTCCACCACAAGACCACAAGCTAAAAGGCAGGGAAAAGCTTCAAGAGGAGATTGACTCATTTGAAGAAGCTCCTAAGGCCATGGTCAAGTGGGTTCCCAAGAATACATCAAGCTCTACTTCATCAAGTTCAAGTACAACTCCAAGGATTCCCATCAAGTTGATGTGGGTCCCAAAGAAGAAGAACTAGAGTGTTCTTGAGGGTGACTTCGCCAACATACCTCACTCACATCCATATTGGCAAGAACTTGTGCAATCAACTTTCATATCTTGCACTAGTTCATGGAGTCACAAACCCTCTTGTTGGTAAGAAAAGGGACAAGGTAACCTGATGCATTCATGGACATCATCATATGTGCAATTCACTCTATGTCTATGGATATCCTTGTATGTTCCTTGTGGGACTAACCCATGTAGGTATTGAAAGTGCAACACTCCAAAGGATTGCTCCAAATGATGTTCATCAACATTGAGCATCTACATCTTCACTATCTACATGAAGTCATCATCGACAAAACCCAAGGTTAGTTCATCCCTCTTAGGGGGATATCACATCTAGAGGGAGCTTTACTCTACAAATTGAGCTAAAGCAACTCTAATGGTGTGAACACATTGACGCTTTATGTAAAAGTGGTAACCCCACTTGTGCTTAAACGATGAGTATGGCCTATGATCAAATGTTCTCATTTGACTCCTAAGTAAATATACACATATATAGATGACCTAGTCATCGCCAATTGCTTGATAGATGCTAGAATTGATTGTGCATGCTTTGTCACATATTTCATTCGCTATCTTATTGTGTGAGCATGTTGGTTGCATATTTTCTCCATTCGAGAACATCCACTTGTTATTTCGATTGTTTTGTTTTTTATTGGCCAAATGTATGTACAAGAATGCCTAAGAACTTCCTCTAGCTATCTATGCTCTTCTTGTCTCAAACTCTATTCATGTTATATCACAAAAATTGAACAAGTTCATTTCAGACCCTCCAGGTGAGGAGCACTCGGAGCCACCGATCCGTCAAGGGCTACCTCCAAAACCTTCTACTGTTTTTCGGTCAGACCAATTCACTCAAACTCGGTCACACCGAAAGCATTAGACTGATCTAGGTTTTCATGTCGGTGCTACCGATTAACCAACTCGGTCACACCGATTTTCTGTAACTGCACGCAGTTTCACATCTCGGTGTCACCGATTCATTCCAGTCGGCGCCACCAGCAGCACATGGGTATATATATCTTGTGGCCCATATGGTTGAAACATTCGTCAAACATTTCGAGCCTGCGCCCCATCGTTGTCGCCCCCTTGGTCTCCAGATCATCACCGTTGTCTCCTGTTCATCATCGCCGCAGGAATCCGCCGCCATCAATGGAATCTACTCTGCCGTTGCCGCCTTAGAGGATCGTCACCGAGTTAGGGTGAGATTCGATCTCCTCGTGCTTCCTTTCTCTGATTCAATGCACAAGGATCTTGCCTAGTATCTTGCCACGTTTGAGATTGATCTATCCACCAAACAAATTCGTTAGAATATATTCGAAGAAAAAATTTAGGGTTAGGTTTCCGTCGAACACTCGGACCGACCGGAATGAAATTTTTGGTCCCCCCGATTGGCCCTGGCCATTGCACAAGTACAACTCGGTTCCACCAAAACGTACTGATCGGTGAGATAGAAAGTAACGTTTCAGTGAAACCCTAGCCTCTCAAAGCCACCGAACCACAACTTGGTCCAACCAAAATTGTGTGTTTAGGCTCAGTGGTGCTTCGGTGTCACTGAAATGATCAAATCAGTAGCTCCAAAATGCTTTCTGTGGAAAACTAAAACTAAAGTTTGGACTCAAATTTTTGAAAACTATTTGCTTTTTGTGATAACTCATCTACTCTACCCATACCCATCTATTCACAGGGTCAGCTTTGCAAGATGTCTAGTGCCAGTGACAGTCTGAACAGAATGTTGAGCTCAATGAAGGCTCTAGTCCTAATGAGAGCTATGATGAGGGCAGCATGAGCACTCCAAGCAACTTGCCAAAGGCTGCCACCAGGACAAAGAACAAGAGAACCTCAAAAAGTGAGGATGAAGATTTTGTTGCAGATGAGGCCACTTCCAAGAAGAAGGCAATACTCAGAAAGGAGTATGCCTCTGCAGCTACCACTAGGCCAGGTGCCAAGAAAACTACTGTGAGGAGAGTCCCAACATCAAAACCTCAGAAAACCTCAGATCCACAAGATACAATGACCTTCACACTGGAAGAACCAAGTGATGAAGAAGGTGATGCCAGCAAGAAAAAGAAGAGGGCTAGAAAGACCACTGCCACAGTTATTGGCGGACCTTCTATGAGAGAAGATGACCAGGAAAAGGAGGAGGAAGAGCATGTTGAAGCACCCCCAGCTAAGGCACAGAAACTCATGGCAGATGTTATGAATTCATCTGTGGCTCCCTCCAAGCCTATGTCAAAGCCCAAGAGGTCAACAAGAAACATTCTAGTTGCTGAGAAGAACAAGGCCCTAGTGCCCGAAGTTCAAGATGCTGATGAGCCACTAGTGCTCAGGATGATCAATCACAAGATCCCAGACCATGATAATGCACACCCTGTTGCATAAAACATGATGCTCAGGAAAGACAAGGGTCTGCGAGAGTTGTGGAAAGTGGATCCCTATTCAGCTAGGAGGAGGACTTCTTGTGACTACCGTCTCCACACCATAGAATAACAAGATTTTTATGAGACAGTTTTGCTTGATAAGAAGCCCATTGTCAGTGACATGAAGTGGGTGGACCGAAAATATATCGATGCCAATGAAGATTATTTCCCCCATGTTCATGAGAGCTGTAGGCTTACAGGTGTTGACAAGTTTGTTGGACAGAAGCTCACCAAGTGGAACGATGACATGATCATGCAATTTTACTCTACATCACACTTCTATCTAGATGGGAAGATTGCATGGATGACTGAGGGACACAAGTACC
This sequence comes from Triticum aestivum, assembly GCF_018294505.1. Taxonomy (NCBI): domain Eukaryota; kingdom Viridiplantae; phylum Streptophyta; class Magnoliopsida; order Poales; family Poaceae; genus Triticum; species Triticum aestivum. The sequence goes on from NC_057808.1 coordinate 276,756,419, forward strand.
AATCATCAATCTCTGAGTGGGCTGCACTTATTAATGGCCCCAAGGAAGAAGAAAATGATGTTGATGTATATGAAAAGCCCAGGATGGACCACAACTCAATGGTGAATATGTACAAGGAAACTCCCAAGAAAGATCTTGGTATACACAAGCCTGGGTCAGTCAAGCATTTGCTAGCAGGGTTGGCCACAACCAACACTTTCTTAAGGCATACTCTTTTGCCCAAGTCTGGAGATGACAAGATGATACGTGGCCACTCCATCAATTTGCTTCACTTGTTTGACAACCCTCGGAAGTTCAAAGTTATGAGTTTGATTGTAGAGACGGTCAAGAGGATAGTTGCTGACCAGAAGAGGTCTTGTGGATATGCTCCACACATTCAGATGCTTATCAACTCCAAAGTTGGTACAGAAACAAATCTACTTGATCGCGAGCATCTCCCTCTTCAGCCAGAGTTCGAGGATAATGTGGTCATGATGGATTCCTCACACCCCACATCTGTTGAGGCTCAAGAGGAGATCCAGGCAGCAGCAGTAGCAAAAGCAACCAAAGAGGCTTCAGCTCCCAATGCACCCATTGCAAACCTCAAGTTAAAGAATGATCAGATGACATATCTTCTAGAGGCCACCCTAAGGATTGAGAGGAGTCTGGCCAACATCTCCAAGAACAAGGAGAGTCTAGAGCGGGTTGTCGAGACAAAAATTAATGATCTTGATGTGAAGATCTCCGAGGTTCAGACAGTTCTGGAGAAGCTGCAGTCAGATGTTGAGGCAAGCAGGATTGCTGCCGAGGACAGTGGAGACAAGAGACCTGCCACTCAGAGGTTCCAGACTATACCCAGGGCACCCAGATCTTCAGCCGTGCCAGTTGCAGATATGAGGCCTACTCACTCTGTACCTGCCGCTACTGCTCTAGTGCCACCTCCAGTGTCTACTCCACCGGTCCAGCAGACATCTTCAGAGGCATTTACAGATGCACTTCTCTCCACGCCATCTACGCACACCGGAGCCACAAGCCAGAAGACCCCTTCAGGAACTCTAGAGGATCGTAGCTAGAGAGACGCATAGCTCTATACCTTTTCGAGCTTTTTGGTAACTTATTGACAATGGGGGAAATTGTATAGATCATTAGGCTTTGAGAGAGAGAGAGAGAGTGGGTGTGTGCATGTCTCGCTTTTGCTCTTTGGTTCTATCGACTTTTTGCTACAACGTTCGTTTGATCCGCGCTACTTGATCATTTAATGCTTGTGAGTTACTATGGTTGGTTGTGTGCTAGATCATACCTTGCTTAATGTGTGCTTAATGCTTATCACTGTGATTATTTGCGTATGATCATTCACTTATGTCTTTGGTGATGTGTGCTTGTTATTTCACTTATCATTTTTTCTCCACCAAGATGTATGTGACATGGAAGAGTGACAAATGACCCTAATCGATTGTGCATTTGCATTCAAACGCAAATTTTAAATAATGCACAAATTTAGGGGGAGCTCTTTCTTATCACATACTTCTCAAAGCGATGATGTATTTCATTCATTTAATCATTTGTCGAAGCTTTGATCTATATGTTGTCATCAATTACCAAAAGGGGGGAGATTGAAAGTGCAACTAATCCCCGGGTGGTTTTGGTAATTCATAACAACATATAGCTCATTAAACTAATATCCATCAAGATAAATATTTCAGGATGTTCAACGATTGGCATGGCAGGGACTAGAGATGTGGACCCCTCAAAATGCTAAGGAAAAAGATTGGTAAAAGCTCAAGACTCTTCATCTCTATTTAAGTGATCCAAGATCACATTGAGTCCATAGGAAAGCCAATAGTATTAAAAGGGGATGAGGTGCTGCATAATGGTCTATTTGCTCAAAGTGCTTAGTGATATTGCTCCAAAACCCTCAGCCACTTTCTCCATCCAAATATGTCCATACCAAAATTCCAAACTCGGACCCACCGATTCTTTCTACCCGAAGCCACCAAGTTCATTTGAAATAGCCACTGCCAGAAACCCTAATGATTCGGTCACACCGATATGGATCTCGGTCCCACCAAGATGGCCTTGCCAACACTCTGTGATCTGTTGCATTCACTTCGGTCCCACCGATTTTATGCAATCGGTCTCACCGAGTTGGCTTGACAGACTCTCTGTTGCTTATTGCTTCACTTCGTCTCACCGAGTTGATGCAATCGGCGCCACCGAGATGATGTTTGCGTCATGCCCTAGCACATCGGTCCCACCAAGTTGTTTCAGTCGGTCCCACCGAGATTCCTGACGCTTATATTTTTGAACAAATCGGTGCCACCGAGTTTCCCAATCGGTGCCACCGAGATGGGTCAAAAGTGTGGAATTGTTGGATTTCGTGTGGAGGCTATATATACCCCTCCACCCCCTTCTCCATGTGTGAGAGAGCCATCAGAACGTGCCTACACTTTCACCATTCATTTTCTGAGAGAGAACCACCTATTCATGTGTTAAGATCAAGAGATTCCATTCCAACCTTTTGAATCTTGATTTCTAGCCTTCCCCAAGTTGCTTTCCACTCAAATCTTCCTTCCACCATAGCCAAATATGTGTGAGAGAGAGTTGAGTGTTGGGGAGACTATCATTTGAAGCATGAGAGCAAGGAGTTCATCATCAACACACCGTCTATTACCTTTTGGAGAGTGGTGTCTCCTAGATTTGTTAGGTGTCTCTTGGGAGCCTCCTCGTGATGTGAAGTTCGACCAAGAAGTTTGTAAGGGCAAGGAGATCGCCTACTTCGTGAAGATCTACCAGAGTGAGGCAAGTCCTTTGTGGGTGATGGCCATGGTGGGATAGACAAGGTTGCTTATTCGTGGGTGGTGCGCTCTGTGGACTCGTGCAGTTGTTACCCTTCTTGGGTTGAAGTCTCCATCAACATGGACAGATAGCACCACCTATCGGAACCACGCCAAAAATCTTCGTGTCTCCATTGCGTTTGCCTTCTCCAAACCCTTCCCTTTACCTTCATATGCAATGTTTTCCATTCCGTTGCTATACTCTTAGAATTGCATGTGTAGGTTGATTGCTTGACTTGCCATAATTGCTAAAATGTAACCACAACTAAAATTGGGAAAAGGATAGATTTTTATTTGTTCATGTAGTCTAATCACCCCACTACAAAAAAGACACATCCGTGACATTTTGGGTCGAACGAATTTTTTTCCTGTCATGCTTATGGCACTTCTATGACGATAATTATGACAAAACCCGGTATCATCATAGATGTGGTGGGCTCCTACTTCTATGACAAAAAATCATGACAGAAAATGGGCTTTTCGTCCTGGGCGGGCCGGAGACGCAGTTGCATGACATTCTTCGGGCCGTCCATGACGAAAAAAACCATGGTAGAAGCGAGGGCGAGGAAAATATCAGGGAGTTCCCGGTTACGGTGGGTGGTAGGGGCCCGAGCAATGCGCGTTTCTCTCATACATGTACATGCGTGGGTGCGAGGCATTGGGCTCTAACTGAACCCGAGCGAGGCGTTCGCCTACTGAACCCGAGCGATTGCACTGCAGGCTACGCGTTACTGAACCCGAGCGATCGATCGATGGCTGTTAACTAAACCCGATCGAGCGATTCCTTCGCTACTGCTGCTAACTGAAGCCGATCGAACCTGCTGCCTCTTGATGAACAGTGAGTGTTGTTGGGGGTTTGGATGAACAGTTCCCGGTTGGGGGCTGGATAAACAGGACCCCGTTGAGGGCTGGATGAATAGGACGACCCCGTGGAGGGCTGGTTGAACAGTAGTCGGTGGAGGGCTGGATGAACAGTAGCCCATGGAGGGCTGGTTGAACAGGACCTCGTGGAGAGGGCTGGTTGAACAATAGCCGGTGGAGGAGCGGTGGAGGCTGGATGAACAGGAGCCCGTGGATGAACAGTCACAGGTGGAGGCTGGAGGAGGTCGACGGTGGATGAACAGTAGCCCGTGGAGGCTGGAGGAGGTCGACGGTGGAGATGAACAGTATCCCGTGGAGTCCCGTTTTGTGGTACGCCACACCCCTCCCGATGAACAGGACCCCCGTTTTGACCGTAGCGCTCCAACACAAGTCCGTTTCCTCCGTTTTGCTATACGCCACACCCCTCCCGATCAACAGGACCCCGTTTCGACCGTAGGAGGTCCAAGAGAAGTCCGTTTCCTCCGTTTTGCAGTACGCCAGACCCCTCTCGATGAACAGGATCCTAAGGTCGTTTCCTCCGTTCTGCGGTACGCCAGGCCTTGTTTCCATCGGCTTTTCCGTCCAAGCCGGTTGGCTCCCGATGAACACGACATATTCCGTTGCCTCCCGATGAACATGACGCATTCCGTTGCCTCCCCATGAACACGACGACGATGCAGTTTCTCTGTTCTGACCCAGCCATGTACGCGAGCCCTGGCCGTACGTATGCGCGAGTAGGCGTTCGAGACCCCGCCCGTATGTACGTATGTGGTCGTATTTAGTTTCTCGCACCCTGGCCGCAGTACGTATGTGTACATGCTGCGTGTGCGGCTCTACTACGACACGTGCCCTTCCTTACACAGCCATGGTTCATCACCGCAGCCTGCAGACAGACCGATCGACCAGTATGTACATACACGTTCGCAGCCAGAATGACAATGCTACGTACGCTTCGACTAGGTGGGTCCCGACTGTCAGGCACTTCCTTACGTGCGGAGATGTAGCTGGTGGGTCCCAGCATTCAGGGGGCGAATCGTTTTTTTCCGTAATATGGACGCACTTCCTTGCATGCGAAGATATAGCTGGTGGGTCCCAGCATTCAGGGGGCGAATCATTTTTTTCGCGAAATACGGTGGCCCGTCCGATGGGTCCTTGCTGTCAGCTGGAGGAATCATTATTTTCGCGTAATAAAGAGGCACTTCCTTGCTGCGGCCGTGGACCCAACTGTCAACCTCTCCACGTACAGTACTCTTCCGATCGAAGTCGTTCCTTGACCACGTTGACCATGCCGCGCCGAGAGCACCAGGGCAGTGGACGACGGCGAGGCCTAGGAAGGGGACGACGCGGCAGTGGATGCCCACGCGAAGAGGAGTACGAGGGTTCAGTGGTTCGGCTGCGGTGTGAGGCTGCCGTCGCCGCAGGGCCTGGCCAGCGGTGGGAATAGTAGGGGGTGGTGAGGCCTCCACGGCAGCACAGCCGGCCACGGGAGGCAGGAGCATGCGGCACGACCGGCTGCTTCGGGTGGCTGGAGCAAGAAGACCAAACGTTGAAGAAGCACTACGGTCGTTGGATGGACATCGTACGGTCACTGCAGGTAGAATTGTTCATATTGACTAAGTTGACAAAGCCCTCCGTCCCTGTCAACTTAGTAGGCCCACAAGTTAGCCTCCCACTATGGTGGGTCCGAGCTAGTAGGGGGAGTATTCATTTTTTTTGTGCGTAATAAGGAGGCACGTCCTCGCGTGCGAAGATATAGTTGGTGGGTCCGACCTGTCAGCGGGGGGAATGTTTTTTCTGGAAATACAGAGGCCCTTCCGGTGGGTCCCAGCTGGGTCCATGACCGCATGCAAGGAAATGCCTCTCCACGTGCAGTCCACTTCCGATGGATGTCGTTCGTTGACCACACCATGCCGAGAGCACCAGGGCGGTGGACGATGGCGAGGCCTAAGAAGGGAACGACATGAAACCAGGGAAGACTCGGCTGTTGTTTCCCACGCGGAGGGGAACGAGGGTTTACTGGTTCGTCCGCCGTCGCCGGAGAATAATAGCAAGTGTGGGTGAGTAGATGGATGGCTAGGCCAGCGATGGGAGTACGGTCGGGCGGTGAGGCCTGCACGGCAGCACAGCCGGCCGCGGGAGGAGGGAGCAGGCAGTACCGACGGCGCTTGTTTGAGTGGCTGGAGCAGGAAGAGCAGAGATTGAAGAAGCATGACGGCCGTTGGATGGACATCCAACAGTCAATACTCTCGTGTGTTGACTAAGTTGACACGGCGTTGCGTGTGCGTCAACCTTTGTTTTAGGATACCATACGCGTCAACCTGTAGTAGGTGCACAAGTCAGCCTCAAATCTGTGGAAAACAACATACAACCCATCTGCCATTATTTCTAATAATTTACAGCCCATTTGCTAATTCTTAAGATTTTTTTTGGAGCCCATCTTCTTTTTGTTAGCATTACACCCCATATCGTGGCCACGGTTAAAAATTATATGAAATTTTGCATATTTCAGTGCAGTCAACTGTTTTTAATCCCGAAATATCGAGTCACATTCAAACTATTTTGAAAAATAATTTATGTATATATAAAATCGAAATAATTGTCCACGCATAAAAATCAATGGAATTTAAAATCTTGTAATAAAAAAATTGAAACTAATTCCCGGTTTGATGTGTTTTAAAAATGTACAGCCCATTTCTAGGAAAACCGTCATCTTGAAAGATTTGGAGCCGAACAGGGCTGATAAAGCAAGTAGGCCTCGTTTGGGTATTATTTTAAAAATAGAACTGTGCTAGCCATTTTCAGCAAGAAAAAAACACAACTGGGCTCATGATGTGGTAAACATAAATAAAACCCTGGCTAGGAAGGCCACAGCCCCCGCACAACCCCGTTGTTACCCTGATCCGTCGCTAAAACTAGTATAAATAACAACTGCTTGTTCCTCAAAAAAAAGTAAACAACAACTGCGCGACCTGTTGGGTCCCTGGTGTCAGCCACTCGCTCTGTAATTCTCTCATTTATTGACTACTTGACAATGGCGTGAGCCCCAGATGTCCAACCATTAGGAGGAACCATTTTTTGGGGCTTGTAATAACGAGGCACTTGCTTGCATACTGCCATGACGCTGGTGGGTCCCTACTGTGATCCTCTCCACGTACAGTCATCTCCTTGTTCCTCTCAGTTGTTGATGACGTTGACAACGCAAGAGGGCGGCGCACCACGCACGGCGAGCGAACCAAGGCGGACGACGATGGCGACGCCTTGGACGGAATGAACAGGAGCCATGGAAGATGCGTCGGTCCAGTCACAGGCGGAGGGGAGTACGAGGGTTGACTGGTTCGGGTGCGGGTGCATGTTGGGGCTGACATCGCCGGAGAATAATAGAACGTGTGGGGGGATAGGGGGGACTGGCCAACGTTGGAGGGTACGGTAGGGCGGCGGAGGAGCAGCCAGCCATGGGAGGCGGGATCAGCGGAGCCGACGGGGTGGTTTGGTTTGGGCGGCTAGAGGAAGAAGACAAGAGATAGAAGATACATGACAGATGTTGGATGTCAATCCAACGGCTGGTAGGCAAAATCGTTTGTTGACTAGCTAGTAAATCGACACCACCTTGGATAGGCTATTTCCTCGTGGGTCCCAAATGTCAGAATCCAAATCTGTCACAGTCATGCACCCTTTCCTATGAAAATTTACAGCCCATTTGGTGTGCTAGTTCAAAATAAGTTTGTGGGTGCTGGTGGGGGCTAATCACTTGGCTTATGTAATGCACAGTGAGCTCAAGCAGCCGGCGAGAGTGATGTTATTTCCCTTGGTTGGGATTTGTTACAATATTTCACTCTAAATTAAACGAATGGCAAGCCATTTGCCTTGTTCAAAGAAAATATGACAGTCACAGCCGAGTTGAAAAGGGCAAGAACATCTAACTCCGGCTTACAAACTATACAAAAGCACGAGGGTTAATTGTTCATCAGGTTTAGACAAAACACAGGTTGAAAAGGGCAACAACATCTAACTCCAGTACTGTTTTCTGCAGTCACAGTCAAATGGATCGGTCAGGTCCATAGAATGAACATCATGGGTCATAAAATTTACTGGATTATGACCACAATATGTTTTAAATAGAAGCTCGGCACGTTCGGAAGCTCTTTTGCCCACCTGAAACTCCTCTTTTTGCTCTTCGACATACCCATCCGTCAAAACCATGTTGTTGATAAACTTAAGCCTGATGGACAATAGTAACCTCGCATTCAGCAGGAAGAATGTGACAAATCTAGTGTATGCATGGTTGGCTACATATCGTTCTAGCGTTATTGTCTTCAATCGAATGTCATGAGAAGTGAGAAAATCCTAGTGCTTACGAATCCACCGATTGGTTATAACTTTCTTACCCCGTCCTGTTGCCTAAATAGACATGAAGACTGAAAACAGTTAAGGTCTAAAAAAAGAGTGTCGAAAGAGCAACAGCTGGACGGTTAATTCGAGTACACTATATGCGGGCTTCCAATGTGCGTGAAATTATCACCTTTATATACAACTTCTCTAGACATGGAAAGCATTGCAGCAAGCCAATAATCTTGTTCAGATCAAAACTATTCATTTGGATATATAAGATCTTGACAGAATCCAGCACCATTGATAGGCAATCCATGGAGAAACTCTTCATTGAGCATAGAACCTAATATTAGTACAAAATGTGTACTCCAAGATGATATATAACTTATGCGCAGAAACTTAAAATGCAGCTTATGGTTACAAGTGTAGATGATAATATAAAGTACCTGAAGAACTGTGGAGCCAAACACCATCTTGAAATGAGCACAGAGATCCTGTATTACACCCAAGGTCTCCAGTTTAGGCACAGAGAGGACGGTTATTTGCGACGGTGAATAACTAGAATCAAGGATCAACCTTTGATGTGAAGGGGCATCTTGGATGATGAGGTGCCTTCCGTCAAAAGAAATTCCAATTCTTACAAGGTTAGGCGACTTCATTTGGAGACAACTGATTCTAACTGTGAAAACAAGAACCAAGCACTCCAGGGCAGGGCAACTGGAGTGGATAATGCTGCGCAATGAGGCCTCCAATATACGAACCCGCACAAGTGAAAGTTTCTTGATAAATGGGAGTCGAAGGTTTAGTACCAGATTGTCTAGTAGGTAGCACAGCGCAAAGGTGGCGGTGCGGAGAGAGGAGGAAAACCGCGAGATGGACATCGGTGCTGAGGGCACAAGTACATGGCGTTCGATATCTGGTAGGTGATTTCCAGGGGAATAGTAGAACTCAAGCAGCTGTAGTTCTGTGAATTCAGGGGATTTCAGCCAGGCGTCCACCATGCAGGGAAAGGTATGCTTGCTCAGGTAGCATGACGGGATGCAGAGGCTTTGAACGGAGCCCTGGTGGGAGGAGATGATGGCTTTTGGGATTTCAAAATCATTGAAGAGATATAGCTGACGACAGTCGAGGTTAAGGGGCACGGCGCGCCATAGAGGGTGCCACCGAATTGAGAGGACTTGGGTGCGGCAGCAATCCTTGGTGGGGAGAAGCAAGATGATCTCCCCAAGGACGGCGTCCGGGAGATCGCTGATGCGGTCCACCCGAGATTCTACGGGTTCCTGGGATCCTATGGGGGCGGGGTCGCGGCTTCTCCCCGCGCTGCCTGATGCGGGATCTACAACAGGCGTCGCCGTTGGCAGGAGCCTCATCTTCTTGGCACTGGGGTCAGCCGACTCCATTTTCCTCGAGGGTGTCGCGTCGCGCTCACGGATTTGAGCAGAGTAACGAATGACGAGCCTAGGTGTAGTGCGAGTGAAGAAGAAGGGGAGCTGGGTTTTTTCTATAGTAGTGAGGAAGAAGGGGAGCTGGGATTTTCTGTAGGAGTGAGGTGAGGAATTTGGGGTACGAGTGGAGCGAGCTGACGTGAGGTGGGTGGGAGTGAGGAGGAAGAAGAGCACCTAGGTTTTTTTGGGGGCAGTGTGCTGGGTGTGGGTAGCGCCTCTCATTAAGTTAATATATGGGCTTTTGAATTGATTTTATTATTTACTAGGGTGGATGGGCTGTTTTGTCTTGGGCCCAGAGAAACAATTACTACTAGTACAGTGGAGACACTCTACAGCTACCCAAAAAACAATTACTACTAGTACTGTGGATACACTACCGCTTCTGGCTCCTCCTAGGTCATCGAAACGTCTCCCTCTACTGAATGTCGTTTTACTTTTGTTCCCCGACATGCGGGCCATGCAGCGCGCGGGCCCAAATGCCATCCACCAAATTAGAAGGCAGTATGCAGGCGGAGAGTCACCCCGGTCGTACCGCGGCAGTAACGAGCCATCGTATCACAAAACCCCACCTCCCCGCAGTCTATGTTTGACGGACGAAGCAACCATCATTTCACTCTTTGCTGAATCCCCTTCTCCCTCACCATCTTCAATAAAGCCAACACTCGCATCTGCCACTGTTCTTCTCTCCCAACAAAGGGAAGGTAAGCGGATCCGTGATGTTGGTATATTTTCGTTCAGAGAAAAAAAAGAACTTTTACAAAGCAGTAACCGATCCTCACTCTCTTTTTTGTTTCATTGTCATTGCGATTGTGTTTTCCTTTCAGTGGTCTCCTAGTATTCGTCAGTTTCATGATGGACCAAGGAGAACCAGGCAAAGATCTGCCGATATTGGAGCAAATGCGGGAGGCTGGTCCCCACGAGACAGAGAGCTCCAAGAAGATGGAGGCAGCCACCGAGCCGACCCCGGATACGCTCGCGGCCACTACTAAGATGGTAAATGCCCCGTTTGAGGTTACAGCCCCGTGGCCCTGCAGGAGCAGTTTTCCCCCTTCGAGGATGTGTCCTCCCCCCCCCCACTGAGCTGCCCAAGGTGATTTTCTTCTTTGCCGATCTCGATTGTGGTTTTTCATCAAAGTATGTGGTGATGAATAATGCAAAATTCTATTAGCTTCGATGCCATGCTATACATAGTGGTCTAAATAACTTGTGTTTCTTATACTGGAAAGTAATTCAAGATTTGTTTATGTATCAATTAGAGCCCTGATGCAAACAAGGATTGTGTGGTTGTACATGTCACTCGCTATGAGGCGGATGACCTGAATATACGCACTGGGAAAACAGAGTTCTTAGGCTGTTGGATCCTGGAAGCCATTTGCGCTTATACCGATGTCGAGTTGTATTCCAGCCTCACTGTTGTCAGGCGTGTTGTCCAGGGTTTACTGAAGCACAAGAAGTTCAAAGATACTCCTTCGTTTGTGAGGCATATTGTTCTTGTCAAGCTTACGCAGGAAGATGACGTGGCATGCCTCCAGAAACAAGTTTATGAGTGGCAAGGCCACAAGGTTATCTTCATGAAGGTTCACAGGATTGAGCTGCTGCCGGACGTGCTCGATGATGTTCATGGCAAGGTTCGCCTTGTGTCCAGCCCAAATTAGATCGAGGCATGAAATAGTTGCCCCAGCTAGTGTTTAATAGTAGTTTCGATTGTGTCTAATTATCTGAACCTTGCCTATTATCAAGCCCTCTAGGGCTAGTACTCTGTTTGAATCCGTCTATGGGAACTGCTGCTAGTTTTGCGTGCCCGTGAATCATGTGAGAACGATCATAGTTGTTGCCGAAACAGATGCGTCCTCACTAGTTTTTTCATGAATATGGCATGGTAAGACATAAGTTATCACGGTTTACCATACGAGCAGTGTGTGTTTGATGAAATAGAGTACTCGTTCGAGAACTGTACGCTGACATATACATAAGTACTTGTAAACACTATTGGTGCTACCCCACTTGTAAGCAGTTGTGCAAAACACGGCAAATTGGCTCAGCTTGCTTCAACACTAGGCTATCGAACATCTAACAATCAATAATCTGTTGTCTCACATATAAGCAACTACTCCTACGTATCTTGTTACAGTGGTTCATGCAGTTAACTGAGGCCACAATGTAAATTCCAAACGTTCACACGCTAGTCCAGCATTCATGTGTAACACTCACATTAAACTCTTCATAAAAAACTTGAAAAGCATAAGTTAAGCAATTTTATACATCTCAATGATTCATAGAACATAACAAACATATACTAGTTCACAGCAAAAAACAAAGTTGTGAGAAGGTTTACAAATCAGGAAAAAACAAGCAAGGCTTCTCTGAGCAAAGGGCCTCCTGGCAGGCTTAAATTTCCTGGAGTTCACTCTGGTTTTTTCTTGTTGCCACCATCCAGGGTTAGGTTCTCTCATTCCAGAATAATCAATTATAATTGTGTTCTTAGCTGGAATGCTGAACTAAACCATGTAGTGTACTGACCAGCTAAAATTCTTGTGCATTTCACTAAATTTAAGCACCGCTATTTGCATAAATAAGCAGACCACAATGCCTCTTGTCGGCGCACCTGTCCCAAAAAACTCCAAGCAGCCGTGCCAGCTAGTCCTCGGTCCATGGATCACCTCATAGAAAGTGCATTCCGGACTAGGATGCAGCTGTTTTCGCTCGTTGGTCATTCTTTTAGATAACGTTGGTCATTCTACCTAGTTACTACCAATGTAGGAATACCTGGAACACTGGTGGTTAGAGGACGGCAGCTAGGAATAGCCATCTCATTTTGTGCAGTTGTACTAAAACTGAGGTGTGTACTTTTGATTGCGCAGATAGAAACGATATGGAGACAGACATCCCTGTTTGCACAAATACGAAATATGGTTATCTAAACAGTGACAGATATTTGCAGTGGCGTATGATTAACAGCAGCATCTATTGTGTTATAATTGGCACTAGATTGACAGTATGAAAGTGCCATTAAGTAAGTAGCATAACATCACATCAACACTGCCACTAGATTAACATGCAGAACAATAGCATTAGTATTAATGTCATGAGAGTAGCACATGGTCAGTAAATGTGCAATCAAATTTGTGCAGTTCCACTGGGATGAAGCAATGTTAGTGGTGTGAGATTTAAGTGTAACTGCAAAAACACAATTCATGGGAAATAAAGCAAGATGGAAGCACTTCATAAAATGGTGGTGGCATTGCTTCAATTTATCGACGGCACTAGACCATTACTTATAGTGACATTAGGTGGCATTGCTTAATGCTTCATGTGATTTTACATTAACGGTAGTGATATGGGCGTAGGGACAGTAGGGGCATAAAGTGGTGAGGTAGATGTGGTTGCCGAGAGCGGCAAACACTCAGGCAGCATGTCTGCATTTGTCCCATTTTTTATCTCCTCGGCGACATTTTCCTATGTGAGCACAGGAAATCTAGACCTGCTCATTCTCATTTGCGTTGTCCCCCAACACCCCTCACTTTCTTTCCTTTTTCAACCAAGAGATAGGTCCACTTCTCCCCACCCTTCGCCATCCACCATGCTTTCTTCACCTTTTCAACCAAGAGACCGGTTGGGTAGCCAGGATCTACTACTTTTCCCCGTTTCCTCTTAGAACCAAGTCCTAGATTCATGCTACAGATTTCCCACTTTCTTCCCTCTTTGAACCAACTCTTAGATTCGACTGTATGAACTAGCTTTACCTCTAATAATAGTAAAAGTCTAGGTGGCTTTGGAACAGCCGACGGAAGTAGAAAAAGATCCACACGCAGCCACGTGGGGAGCTGGGGCAGTAGAGCAAGGCAGGTTTCAAAGGAATATATACCTGAGGGTCGTCAGCATGTGGCAAAGACAGCGTCGGGACGCCGCATCTTGGCCACAATACCGCAGGGAGGAAGAAGGGGTCAGAGGCCCTCCCGAGCCAGCGCTCTCTCAGATAGAACGACATGGCCGCCGATCAGGACGCGCGGGGCAGCCGTTGGTCTCCTCCCTCGCCGTAGACGACAGCATGAACGATGCACCTACACCCCTACCCCGGTCGAGGTAGTCCGGCCGGATTTGTGAGCAGCCGTGAGCAGAGAGAGTGTGTGGCCACCTATGTCTTGCTTAGATCTGGAGAGCATGAGAGAGTGAAAGAGAGGAACCCTAGTAAAGCAAGCGCTAAGGCTCCTGCTTATATATATAGTGGAGTGATTTTGTTGTACCGGCTTAAAAAAATGCGCTCCTACGTGTACCCGCGAGTGGGTGTGAGAGAACTAGTTCGTGTGTGCACCGCTTCTCTTTGTGAAAGTACAATATACTATGCCCAAAGAACGTTCGCCACAAGAGTAATAGTATAAGTGTGTGACGTGTGAGCTAAAATAAAAGGTGCGCGACGTCTTTTGTTTTTTAGAAATTCTGAGGTAGGGTGTGAAGAGCACATATGTGTGTGACGTCTACCTGTAGATAGACGGTGGGTGCGAGAGGACTCGGGAGAGTCGTGAGTCGTGAGGGTGCATGTGTGCGTGAGAGATAGGGGGCACATATCAATGCAATGCATGTGACCGTAAATCATTATCCGACAAACGTTCGCCACAAGCCGTTTCCTGACGAACGCCGTAAGAACCCGACAGTGTCAGTTTTGCCATGTCATTTAACAGAGCAGCCACTCCTTCTACACACAAATCTTCCAAGTGAGTGTTAGCAACTGCCGTATGCTCCTCCCTTCGTTCCAAAATGCAGTGCATATAGCTTTATTGAAAATTCGAACCTCGCAAACTTTTACCGAGTTTTCGTGTACCAAAATGCACATATAGAATACCCAGTATATATCATTTCATTCATCTTCGAGAGGTAACTATAAAGATGGGGGAGGAGTCTACAAAGAAAGACCGTCGTATCACCTGCAGCAATTTCAACCATCCTTTGGTGTGGAGGAATATCATAGGAACTCTATATGATATGATTTTTATAGGATTTTTTCCTTTAGAGACAATTGGTTCATAGGAATAGATTCATATACTCCACATTTCAAAGGAAATAAACATGATATCATTTTTTATAGCTTTAGAGCCACTTGGTTCATATGAATGAATTCCTATACACCCATAATTTCAAAGGAAAATAAACATTAGCGTATATTCAATAGCAAAGTTCCTATGATGTGAACCATATGACATATCTTTTCTAATCCCTCCTCATAGGAATTGAGATACATGTCATCTCTAGATTCAATAGAAAAGTTCCTATAATGTGAACCAAATGACATCTCTTTTCCAATCCCTACTCATAGGAATTGAGATACATGTCACCTCTTTCCCTACAACTTCCATGTATACATCTTCTATTCCTAAATAGCTAGTACAACCCACTAGTAGCTTTTTTCCTAGACATGCAACTATGGCACAAGAACACGTCATGCGCAAGTCATAAATCACATTGTTTTTGTACTCTATGGATGCAAGCACCACATCATCAATTCGTGCATGTTACTCATAAGTTATTTCTTGCATTAAATTTTGTATTGACAACGTATGTGCTGGTCACGTGCACACATATGTAGTTCACCTTCACATTTTTGTTAGAAATGACATTCTTTTAACTGCAATTCATTTTTTCTCTTTGTACTCCCTCCATCTAGGTGTGTAAGTCATCTTCCGAAAACCAAATAATCCCAAAACACTTAGGCACGGTACATTAACTCCCTCCTCGTTTCTTGTTTCGTGACATATCAACCAATAAGAAATGTGGGCTTGAGACTTTCAAACATGACATGAAGTGGTTAATTCATTGCATGGAATGCTATTAACTAGCAAAAAAAACATAAGATGACTTATACACCTAGAAGGAGGGAGTATTACATTTATTCATTTTAAGTATACATTCACTTCCCATTAGTTATAGATGTTTTGGAGGAACTTTTATGCATTATCTATACCCCTATATAGTGTGTGAATAACTTTGAAAGATGGTCGTCGGATGAAGCTAATCCGACAGTGTAGAGATGGCAAATCCGAGCACTACTGGCCGTTGGATATCATCAACATTCCACCAGATTCTCCCACACGTACAATCTAGAAGACTCCATGGTTGAACTTAAGCATAATGCACAAACCTCAAAACACAAGCACTTCTCCTTTGTTATAGAATCTTCCGTATCATAATTGTCCAAACTTTTTTTCTAAATGAATTGCCATTATTTGTTTTTTTACTTTATGCTTTACAATGGGCAATCCCATGAATCTTAACCTTTTTATAAAACTAATTGATTTTGAATGAGAAGAATTATAAGAACTAAATGAACATCTACATCATGCATATATGACTCAAAGCTTACATGCTATAGTGTGTATTTATTCATAATTTGGTTTCCAAATCTCATGCGATCAATGCATGTGGACCTTACTAGTTTTGAGTAGAGTAGCAAATTTCATGCGGCCGCGGGTATATCAAAATGTAGGGCCCATGCATCATTGCCTTTCTGTCGAACCTACGTCCACAAATTTTTGTGCGTATATCTCCACTGGTCCCCGAACCCAAAATGCTGCCCCGTTCCCGTAAAACCAAGCGGCCCACACATATTAAGGCGTCAACTCGAATTCAATCCCTCTACCGTTTACTACGACGTGGCCCCGCACGCCGTAGTACTCCTACAAACCCTACCGCCGCACGCATCATTGGTTTTCTTCAAGAGGACGAGGGAGAAGCAGATTTGTAGTGGAGGCGCTTTCAAAAAAAGGATTTGTAGTGGAGGCCCCTACCCTAGGGTGCCCAAGGTAGTTGTTGCACGCACCATTGGTTTTATCTTTTATTTATGCTCTTGCGCCCTAGAGTGAAATGATGGTTGCTTCGTCCGTCCAGCTTAATG
Source organism: Triticum aestivum (assembly GCF_018294505.1). NCBI lineage: Eukaryota > Viridiplantae > Streptophyta > Magnoliopsida > Poales > Poaceae > Triticum > Triticum aestivum. Next base: position 276,772,753 of record NC_057808.1, read on the forward strand.
CGGGAAAGGTGGGGCTTTGTGATTTGGCCCCTTATCGCTCATTTACTACTACTGCGGCGCTACGACCGGGGTGCCTCCAAGTCCAACCGCTGCTCCAAACTATAATGTGGTGCATCACATGTGGAACAAGATGGTGGATGAGCCACATGTCGGCCAAAGGGGTCCTGTTAAGTGTGTCTCCATTTCGTGTGCGGACTGACCCTGCTTGAGTTGCTACGCCAACACGACAGGAGCAGCCTACCACTTGGTTTTGCTCCTTGGTGAATCCCGATTATATTGATCTAAAAAGATACGTACTATACTACCCTCTCCGTGGGCGTGCATGTAGTTCTAGGTCATCCATTTGACTAACTAAATATGAGTTACTATGTCACAAAAAGTATATCATTGGATTCTTAAGCAGATGTAGTTTCTAAACATATACTGTTCATCACATATATAGACAGTTAAATTCTCAACCTAGAACGACGTGCATGCCCCGTAAACTGATACGGAGGAAGTAGTAAAAATGAGGTGATTTTACCGAGCGATGGGCGGGGGAGCATGGCATGTCATGCGGTCCCATGTGTCATGATGTACCAAAGCGATGCGCGTGTCCCTCTTGAGGCAGAAGCAATACTACATGGTTTTCTTGAAGGAGATGATGGGGAAGCGAAGTGTGAAATAATGGTTGCTCCGTCTGTTTGGGAAGGTGCGGCATTGTGATTTGATGTCTCATTGCTCATTACTACTACTGGGGCGGTACGACTGGGGTGCGTCCCCCTGTTATTCTGCACTGTTATTTGGTGCATGACACATCAACCCAGTTGCTATATGTCCCACATGTCGGCGAGAGGAAGTACATAATTCATGAAAGCAAGCGTCGACGGAGGAGTACAAGACACGGCTTGGTTTTTGCTGCTTCGCGCGTACCATCGATACAAACCCGGACTAAAAAAGGCGAGGGCGGGTCTTTTCCCGCGCGGCAGGCAGGGGAGTTTGGCATAGTCTGCTCGAGGCAACGAGGCAGGAAGGGAAACAAGCAAATAAAGGTTGAGCGACTTAGTTTTGGGAAAATCTGATTTTATGGAGTACGTACCCACTATGGAGGTAGTACTACTTACTACTCCCTCCTTTCCGATTTATAGGGCTCATCTAAAAAAATTCGTTTTTCCGTTTTATAAGTCTCAATTCTACTAGTGGTAGTAGTACCATCACATGTTTGGATTTCGAGGTGCGTTAACTCACCCGATGCAAGCAGTGTCAAGATAAAACTCACCAATGCATGTAGAAGTTCATGGAAATTTAGTGGTCCTGCATGCACATTCTAATTAATGCCTCGGTAAACATAACTTCTTGAGAAAAATGAGCCTACTAACTACTTGTGCAAACTAAGAAATTAATTCCACCACTCACCGTCTACCTTGGTTGGAGAGACTTTGAAATTGAGTCATAAACCGGAAAGGAGGGAGTAGTAACATAGCCTAGGGTAGCTTGCTGCACCACGGACTCCAAGGAAATTCTTGTAGTAGTACTACCTCCGTCCTGGTTTATTGGTCCCCATTGTATATTGTGTCAAATTTTGACTATAGATTGAACTAACAAAATGTTCATGCATGTTACCAAAAATTATATCATTGAAAACTATGTTGAAATACGAATCCAACGATATAATTTTTGTTGAAATGCATTAACATTTTGTTAGCTAAATATTTGGTCAAAATTTGGCACGAACTACAAAGGTGACCTATAAACCAGGACGGAGGTAGTACTACACCTATATACCACTGTACTACTCCTACTACTAAAAGACATACATTTCAAACAATATGATAATCTCTCTAACCAAGGTAGGGACAAGGAGTAAACGGAGGGAGTAGTAAAATTTTCTCCTCGTCCTGCGAGCCACCGCGTGCGTGGGCGAGGGAGCGGGCGTAAGGCGTACTAGTAAGCAAGCTTCACCTCATCCTGCGAGCCACAGCGCCCGTGGGCGGGGGAGACGGCATACTAAGCAAGCTTCTCCTTGTTCTGCGAGTTGACGAGACACATAAAAGTACTCCAGTGTATAGAGCCTTGCCTCTAAGGTAGGCCCCACATGGTTTGCCTCTTTTTTAACATAACGCGTCAAGTCGCAATTTGTTTGTTCACCCGTGGTAGACGATACTCCATCAAGTGGACAACCAGTACAAGTGTCAAATTACCACGTGGGATGCCTTTTCGTACAGAAACGAGCTCCACCGTGTACCCGCGCGGGTGTGGTTGGGAAAGAGACGGGAGTACGTGCGCTGTGCGTGCACCTCTTCTCTTCGTGCACGTCCCCCACCTACGTGGGTGTGTGTGAGACAGATACAAACCTAGACATAATGCGTTGTCCATCCCCACACCTCCGCCCAGTCCGACCACCAGTCACCACCACGCCCCACTCCTCCTCACCTTATCTCTCATCTTTCTCGAGATATCATTTTTTCGATGAAATTCTCGAGATACCATTTTTCCGATAAAATTCTCAAGATATCATTAGTTTTTACACATGGGATTACTCCTGCATGGGTCAATCACAGCAGGTGTTCTGTAAAATATGCATCTTGATGTTCCGTGGAATGCACGGGCATCCAATCACAACAAGTGTTTTGTAAAAAAATGCATCTTGTTGTTCCGTGCAATTCACGGGCATCTTGCTAATCCATGAAAACAACACATGGCAAAATTTCATGGCTGTCGGAATTCGGGTTCCGGCAAAACCTTGAGGTTCGAACACTAGGGTGCGCACGAAGATCTCTCATTCCCCTAGCTCATTCCCTCAACGCGATCTCAAAGCTCAACGCGTCGAACTCATAGAACGAGAGACACAAGGTTTATACTGGTTCGGGCCACCGATGTGGTGTAATACCCTACTCCAGTGTGGTGTGGTGGATTGCCTCTTGGGCTAAGGATGAACAGTTACAAGGGAAGAATAGCCTCCTGAGGAGAGGTGCTCTTGTGCTTGGTGAGCTTGTGGATGTGAGGATGGAGTGGATCCAATCCAAGATGAGCTGATCCCTAGCTATGGTGGTGGATAATCCTATTTATAGAGGCCCTGGTCCTCTTCCCAAATATTGAGCGGGAAGGAATCCCACAACGGCCAAGTTTGAAGGGGGACAACTAGTACAAGTTATCTTGACTAAAGGTGGTCTTCGCCTGCCAAAGGCTCTGGTGGTAACACCGTCTTGGGCTCCACGGTGACCTCCGTCCTGCCGTCCTGCTGGTCTTGGTCTTTTTGCACCGATATGGAAACCTTTGCCTGATGCCTTGGGACTCCTCGCTTGCGCTTGCCTCTTTAGCGCCAAAGAGGAAACAAGGACATTGCACGCGCTGGTGCCCGCCTGGCCACAGTCGTCATGGCTTGCATCATGGGAACCTCGCGAGGTGCCCCTGGCCTTGATCTCTCCGCCACTCGCGAGCCAGCCTAGTGAGGCTGCCCCCGAGGAGGTCTCGTATCGTCCTCCTCGCGAGGCTTGGCCCCTCGCGAGGGTCTTGAGTGTTTGCTGATGAAGATGGGCCGTACAGGGCCGCTGGTGGAGCCATGCCGTGGGCCGAAGGCAGGCAAGTCTGGGGACCCCCGTTCCCAGAACGCCGACAGTAGCCCCCAGGCCCAAGGCGCGCTCGGACTTGGCTTCGAGGCGAAGCCAAAGGGAAAGTGCGGAGCGCCGCGGGCCCTAACAGCCTGCGGCCTCGCTTGACGCGTGGTGATTGATTGGACGTGGGCGTTTCCGCTTCCCCACGCTACCTCGGCAACTGCCCGATTTGATGAGTCCCTGTTGCATGCAGAGAAAAATCATCATTACATGTGATCGTGGGGATCGCCGGTTGGCTTTCTCCCACTATAAATGAGGAGGGGCGGAGCCCCCGTCGCCCATCTCTTCTTGCTCCACTCGCTCCTTCTCCCTTGCTTCTTTGCTAGTAGCGACACCCATGGCACCGATACGGAGGTTCTCGGCCGCGGAGAAGGGAAAAAAACCCCGCGACGAGCCTGGGCCACTTCCGCCAAAGAAGGGGCTGGCTCATCGATGCAGTCGTGAGACCGGAGGTGTCGAGGCCTTGGTGCGAGCGGCCACCTCCCGGGTACCCACTGCCTCTGTACGCCCATGCCGAGGGCTGCGGAGGAAGAGGCGGTGAGTGGCGCCGCCCACGTTGTGGCCGCGGCCGCCGCGCCGTGGTGGCGCACGCCGTCGCCCCAGGAGCCCATGCCGCGGACTCCTCATGCGAACTCGTGATGTGGGCGGTGATGCCTCCGCGCACTTGGATTCGCTTCCCGCAGTGCTTCTTCGCTGAGATGCCGCCGAGGGGCCCCCTCGAGCTTTGTCTGCAACACGCCGACTGCGACGCCCCGGCGACTAGAGCGGAGGTTGAAGCCGTCTCCCCAGGCAAGATCTTCATGACCCGTGGTTGGGGCGAGGTTGCTCGGGTCTGCCATGTGGAAGGCGCCCTCGCAATCCATTTTGAGTACGATGGCGCTGCCACCATGTTCTTCAAGGTCTTCGACGAGGAAGGCAGCCGCCTGGAGTGCTGCCCTGGAGGGGGTCGTCGGGGCGGCGTAGCTGCCATCGACAAGCCTGCCGCTGGTTCACCAGCAGCCCCTCCAGCAGCAGCGGCGACGCTTGGGTGTCCAGCAACTCTCCCGAGCCCTACGAGACTCCAGAGACGATTGACAACAGCTACGTGCCCCCGAGCTCTTGCCGTGCTTGGAGCAAGGCCGCAGCATCTGGCCACCGCGGTCGCTGATTTGGATGAGGTTGGCGCCGGCATCCGGTGGCCCACTATTGATGATGGCGTCAGCCGCGCCGGCACGTGTAGATAGGGTTCCTAGAAACTACCTTCTTTTGTTCCCTGCGAGGAATCGAGATGAGCCCCGCGGGGGCGTGTAAAGGGTATGTAATGCCTTTTGTTGATATTATCCTTATTATGAAAATTGGTGAACGCATGTCCTGTTTCGGCTCGGTCTCCCCTTTCCAACCCCGCGGCAGTTTGGTGCTCTACGCCGACAGGTCCCACTCCCCAGGCAGGCTGCAGCCGTCGCTGGTATGCCAGGTCATGATGCCGTGGTCAAGGCCAGGAGGTGAGCGGCCCAAGGTCCAGTAAGAGCTCCTGAGGCGCGATGCTCAAGAGGTCCCCTTTGGCGCGCAAGCAGCCATCGAGAGGTAGGAAATGGAGGCAACATTGCCGTAACAAGGCAGCAACAAGTGAGAATCCTATGCCTTAGCGCTATGTTGACCCGGGCGTGAAACTTATCTTGGCAGTCTAGAGTTGGTTCCTTGTGCCGCACCAAACTCGCGCGCCGTCGGCTGTAGTGTAGCTAGGTTGGGCCCGTGTGAGCCTCCCCCTCTTCCCCTGCTCTTCTGTGTGCTCTACGTCCTCAGGTCCCGGCCCTCGAGCGAGCTCAGCCGCCGCTGGTATGCCAAGTCGCGATGCCGTGGTCAAGGCCAGGGGTGAGGGCTGGAGAGCTAGTAAGAGCTCCTGAGTCGCGATGCTCAGGAGCCCCCCTTTTAACGCGCAAGCGAATTGCATCGGAGAAGAGGAAGCTCGCGGTACCGCCTGCTGTTGTCCTCAGGAGGTTCCTGCAGGTTAGTGCGAGAAGGGACACATATTGCCACTACGATTGCCGGTCTGCCGCTGGTCGCTCCACAAGAAGATGAAGGCACTAAGGGCCTGGTGAGGCGACGTGCGCGGGGTGAGCCACGAGTCAGAGCTCGACCGCTCAGATTTGTCGGCGTTGCAGGGACGGACCCGAGCACAAGCACCGTGCTAGCGTGAGTAGCTGTCATTGCGGAATGGGCATGAGGCAGATTGGCGACCTGATGGGTGACAATCAAGCAGGTGATAGCCATAGATAGATTATGCATGGAAAGCGAACTAGCTTAGATGAATGCAAGAACGATACATGCCACTGGGTTGGACCCGAGCGGCATGGGAATGATGCAGCCCGAGGGGTGCCCCCAGCAGGGTAAGCTAAAGATGTAAAAGGACACATGCCACAGGGACAAGCCCACGCGGCCTGGGAATGATGCAGCCCGAGGGGCGCTCCCAGCCAAATAAACTTGGAAAATGTCACCTGGGTTCGTTGTCGAAGGAGTGTTGAGGTAGCTGAAGGTGCGTGGTGAAGGGGTTGCTCCTCATGAGCCACCGGGGCCCTGAGCCTCGGGAGGCTCTGGGGGTCCAGGCGGTTCCTTAAGGACCGTCTCCATCTCCGCCAGGACCACGTGATGCCTGGCCTCCTGAGTCGCCAGGACGCTCCGCAGGCTGCGCTGGAACACGGCCGCCATGCTCGGCAGCCCGAATGGCATGCGAACATAGCTGCGAGGTGGGCACTCGCAACGTCCCACGCGTGAAGGCCAAAAGCGCTCCTGAGATGCGGCCCTGTTGAGCCCTGGGATGTCGATGCAGACACGCAGCCCGCCATCCTCGCCTGGATGGGGAGCTGCACCAGGTGGGCGGCGATCGCTGCGCATGGCTCTTGCTTCTTGTAGCTCTTGGGTGGTCTTGGTGATGAACTCCTGAGCACCAGGCGCTCCTTGCCCGGTGTCCTCCTGAGGGAAACGTGCCGCAAAGCACGCCTTCACGTGGTGCCCGAGCGCCTCCCTCGTGATGTTGGCTAGGTCTGAGGCCCTCCAGAAGAGAGCCCCCGAGCCTTGCCTGAGGAGGGCGCCAGGTGCGCCTTCCTATGCGAGGGAGGGAGGCGCCCCATTCGAGGGCGCAGGTCCTGAGGTGATGCTGTTGGTGACGCTGTTCCCCGGAGGCCCTTGGTGGAGCAGTTGCTTCTTCTTCTTGGGGATGGCCTCAGGAGGGTATATGGTGCCCGGGTTGTCGGGGTCTTCGATTGCTGCGGCTTGGAAGGCGCGCTCGAAGGAGCACACCGCATCTCTTTCTTCGTAGGGGACTGTGATGATCCCGTCGCTTCTTGGCATCTTGAGGACGTTGTAGCCGTGGTGGGTTACTGCCATGAACTTGGCCTGCGCTGGATACCCGAGGATGGCATTGTATGGCAGACGGATGTGGGCGTCGTCGAAGTCGATGAGCTCGGTGCAGTAGTTGTCGCGCTGTTTGAAGGTGACAGGGAGGCGGACCTGCCCTATCGGGGTGGTGGAGCCATCGGTCACTCCTGAGAAAGGCTTGGTAGGCTGAAGCTGATCGTATGGCACTTGGAGGCTGTCGAACATCTCGACGGACAGGACGTTAAGCCCTGCACCACCGTCGATGAGGTCTTGGTGGCTTGTACGTTGCTGATGGCGGGTGAGCAGAGCATCGGGAGAGCGCCAGCAGTGGCCGCGCACTTCAGCTAGTCCGCCGAGCTGAAGGTGATGGCGCACTTAGACCACCTGAGCGGGTGCGTGGCCTCGAGCCTGGGGAGGACTGCATTCACCTCGTGAGCAAACTGCTTGAAGATACTCTGAGATGCTGGGGCCTGAGCTCCGGCCAAGATGCAGGCGATGGCACGCGGTTCCTGGAAGCCCCCAGCCCCGTCGTCCTGGTGGTGGTCGTCGTTCCTCCTTGGTGGTGGCGGCAGTGGAGGAAGGCTGGCATTGCCCTGAGGGCAGTCCTCGTGAGGCTGATCCCTCCATGCGCCCTCATGAGGCTGATCCTGCCAGCGGTCCTCGCGAGGCCAGTCGCGCCACTCCTGGCGGGGGCCGCGATCGTCCCAGCGTCCTCCGCCGCATCCTCCTCCTCGGCCGTAGCCCCGGTCGTTGAGCTCGGGGCGTCGACCGAAGCGTCCATCTCGAATGGCCCTGAGCTCTTGACAGTCGTTCGTGTTGTGGTTGTATACGTTGTGAAAGGCGCAGAATGGACGGCTGCTCTTGGACGACTCGGGGTGGTCCGGGACACGCTTCATGTCCGGCTCTGCCGCGAGCACGGCCACTCCCTTGCGCTTCACGTCCTTGGCCTTGGCTTTCTTCTCCTCTGGATCGGTAGCAGGGAGCTCGAGGAGGGAAAGCCGCCCTTCCTCAGCTCTTGCACACTTGGTCGCCAACTTGAACAGCTCGAGAGCCATGCATAGCTCCTCGTGGATGGCGAGCTCCTCCTTCATCTTGACGTCGCGGACGCCATCAGAAAACGCCGAAATGATGGCCTCGTTCGTCATCTTGGGGATCTTGAGACGAACGATGTTGAAGCGCTGGATGTACTTCTGCAAGGTCTCTCCTGGCTGTTGCTTGATGCGGCGCAGGTCACCCGCGGCCGGGGGGCAGTCGCGAGTGCCCTGGAAGTGGGCGACGAAGCGGTCACGCATCTCATCCCAGGAGGAGATAGAGCCCGGGGGCAGGTTCAGGAGCCCAGAGCGAGCGCCGTCCTTGAGAGCCATGGGGAACTAGTTCGCCATGACTTTCTCGTTGCCGTTGGCTGCCTCGATGCTCAGCTCATAGAGCTGCAAGAACTCCGCAGGGTCGGGGGTGCCGTCGTAGCGAGGAGGCAGATCCGGCTTGAACTTGCCTGGCCAGACAAGGCCACGCAGCTCAGGAGTGAAGGCGCGGCAGCCTGCCATGGCCACCGGGGCCCTTTGCAGAGGCGGGGCCTATCCTTGGAGTCCGCGCACCGCTGCCGCAGGCGGCGCACGGTTCTGTTGTGGTGGCGCCAGGAGTGCAGAAGTGTTTTCTTGCGGCCGGGGAACCTCTTGGCAGCTTCCTTCTTCTCGCGCGGGCGCCCAACGCGGTGGGTCTCGCCGGGGGGCCACGTGCCTTGGCGCTAGAGCGCCGTCTTGGTGCGGTGGTGGTGGAGGTGCTCCGTGAGCTACGTCACCCGCAACTGGCGGCGGGCGAGGTAGCGAGAGGGAGGGCGCGGGGGAGCTCAGCGATGCGGTCCGGCCAGTCCTCGTAAAGGTCGTCCACCGGGCGGTAGCGCAGGAGCTGCGTGCCATGAGCAGCGCGGCCTGTGCGTCCGCGGGAGCGCGACGACCATGAGACGATGAGCCGGCTGCGGTCAGCGACGGACTGGCGGTGCGGACATCCCGCCGCACAGAGGGGTGCAACGAGGATGCTTGTTGCTCGTTTCCCGTCGGACCGGTGGCGGCGGGTGACGGAGAAGGACGGGGAGGCCCGCCGACGGGAGCAGTTTGAGCGACACGGGAGGCGAGGGCGGCCCGGTGCTCGGTGCGCGTGACGTGGTTGTGGTGCGGTGGAACACGGATCGGTGGAAGGAAAGCTTCAGCGCACCCCTACCTGGCGCGCCAAATGTCGGATTTCGGGTTCCGGCAAAACCCTTGATGTTCGAACACTGGGGTGCGCACGAAGATCTCTCCTTCCCCTAGCTCACGCCCTCGCCGCGATCTCAAAGCACAATGTGTCGAACTCACAGAACGAGAGACACAAGGTTTATACTGGTTCGGACCACCGATGTGGTGTAATACTCTACTCTAGTGTGGTGTGGTGGATTGCCTCTTGGGCTGAGGATGAACAGTTACAAGGGAAGAACAGCCTCCTGAGGAGAGGTGCTCCTGTGCTTGGTGAGCTTGTGGATGCAAGGATGGAGTGGATCCAATCCAAGATGAGCTGATCCCTAGCTATGGTGGTGGCTAGTCCTATTTATAGAGGCCCTGATCCTCTTCCCAAATATTGAGCGGGAAGGGATCCCACAACGGCCAAGTTTGAAGGGGTACAACTAGTACAAGTTATCCTGACTAAAGGTGGTCTTCGCCTGCCAAAGGCTCTGGTGGTGACGCCGTCTTGGTGTCGGAGTAAATGGCCACGGGTAGCCTAACCGACTGCCCCTGGCTCTTCCAAAAAATTATCAGGCCATTTGGGCCTTCAAGCATTTCAAGCATTGGGCCGCCTTCCCGGGCCGGCTACCTCTGAAGCCGACTCTCAGAAGGCGACCCAGCGTCAGCAACCTCCCCCCAAGATAACCACGGGGTGGCCGACTCCAGGAAGCCGGCCATAGAGGATGCCGACTCCCCAGAGCCGGCCATGAAGAACACCGACTCCCCAGAGCCGGCCACGAAGAATGCCGACTCCAAGAAGCCAGCCAAGACCGCACCCACCAAAACTACACCCACATAACGGTGACAAGACGGGGTGTGGCCACAGTGCGGCCCACTACCCCCGAAGCCCGAGGCAGGCATGGCCACAGGACGCCGTACGGGATGGCCATCCCTCGTCCGGCTCGGCACTGTAGCCATGCTGGCCTCAACGTCACCCACGACAGATGCCAGTACGGCCCACGGGCGGCGGGCCCCTTTAGCCAGAGAGAGGCACGAAGGCGGCCCGGCCTCCCCCAGTCGGCCAAGGGCGTAGCCGGCCCCCAGAAGCCGGCTACCCCCTCCTCGAAGCACGCGCCACATTAAGGAGACAAGACGAGGTAAGGCTACAGTGAGAGCCCTCGAGGCGGCACACTGTAGCCACGCTTACCTCGACGAAGCCCTCGTCATCAGGGACAAGGCTACAGTAAGCAGCCGCCGACAAGACCCTAGACAGTGCGGCCCGCCTGTCGACCAAGAGGCCGGCAGCCGGCGGGACCCACCAGTCGGCGGGCCCCAACGGCCGGCGGAGAAGCCGGCGAGCGCAGACACTGACGACTGGGACCAGCGCCCAGCCGGATTACAATTGTACCCCCGGGGGGTAGGCCTATATAAACCCCCCGGGGCACCGATGCAAAGGTTTGGCTTCTTAGCATTACACACACACACCATAGAGAGAGGGAAGCAAGAGCTAGCCTTGCTCTTCTTCTCCCTTGAAACCAACAGCTCTAGGAGCATTTGTAGCTACTCTTTCTGATCTAGTGATCATGCGGAGACCCCGCAGAGCAGGACTAGGGGTGTTATCTCCACGGAGAGCCCCGAACCTGGGTAAGATTCGCCGGCGTGCATGTCTTCGCCTCATCCCGTTTCCAGGCACCGGCGACGTCTTACTAGCACCCACTATGATAAGCCACCCGTTGGCATATGTCGCACCTACCACCCGACACTTGGGCTCCACGGTGACCTCTGTCCTGCCGTCCTGCTGGTCTTGGTCTTGTTGCACCGATATGGAAACCTTTGCCTGATGTCGCGGGGCTCCTCGCATGCACTTGCGTCTTTAGCACCAAAGAGAAAACGAGGACACTGCGCGCGCTGGCGCCCGCATGGCCACAGTCGTCATGGCTTGCGTCACGGGAACCTCGCGAGGTGCCCCTGGCCTTGATCTCTCCGCCCCTCGCGAGCCAGCCTAGTGAGGCTGCCCCCGAGGAGGTCTCGTGTCGTCTGCCTCGTGAGGCTTGGCCCCTCGCGAGGGTCTTGAGTGTTTGCTGATGAAGATGGGCCGTACAGGGCCGCTGGTGGAGCCACGCCGTGGGCCGCAGGCAGGCAAGTCTGGGGACCCCCGTTCCCAGAACGCCGACAACCGCAAACGAGGGATTTCAATCTGCTGGGAGGGGCTGTTTGGATCTTGCCCGAGGTAGCCAAAATATTGGCGACCCTTTTGTCCACCGGCGCCTTTGCCACCGATGAACGAGGAATGGCTCGGGTGCTCATGCATCCTCTAGCGTGCACGTTGGAGACAAGCTTGCACGAGCTGTGCTTTTTTTGTCCCACCACGCCGCCCGAGCCGGCCACAGACCGACCGGCGACCCGCAAATTACGCCATCCAACCGTAGCCGCACACATTCTGACAGCAACTCAACCAACCGGACGAAATTCACGCAAACACGACGATATTTCATATAAACAATGACGGAATTCATATAAAATACCGGATTTTCATACAAACATGACGGATTTCATTACATTCAAATCAACTAAGCAGTGCTAGTTCTGGACAGCACAGGTATATAATACCTGGCCTAAATGGTCACCCGCCGATCCATTTGTGTTCCTCATGTCCGGCAGCATGATCATCGGACTGTCGGGAGCCCCGGAGGTAAATGCTTCAGCGCAAAGGACGGCTCGCTTCCCCACTGCCCAACTGATATCATTGCCTGATGCCCAAGATGATGGTGGAAGGGGGCTTCTCCGCTTCCGTGGAGCCCATGCGGGGTTGACGAAGGTCCTCGCAACAAAAGGATCCGGCAAGACACCTGTTGTGTATGCCGGCGTCGCCTTCGCGGTGGCCTTCATGGGACCCAAGCGGCGGTGGCCTCCCGTGTTCTACTTCTCCTCGATGATGGCGGTAGACGCGGAGGCGCTAGCCACCGACTCATCGCTCTCCGCACCCGGCTTCTGTCTCTGCTTGCATGGCGCGGCCGCCGGCATGGGAGTCTCGGCCACAGAAACAGGAGACGTGGTCGCAGACACGGGAGGCGCGGTATGTGGCGGCGGCGTGGACGGCAGCAACGACGCCCGTGCGCCGCTCCTCGTCGAGCTGGCCTAGAGCGGCGAGTTGCTGAACCGCGCGCCGACTTGGGGCGGCAACTGGTTCCGTCGGGCGAGGGAAGGGAGGTGGATCAGCGAGCTGCATAGCTCGTATCCGGCGGGATCGGCGCGCCACCCAGCCGGCTTGGATGCGGGATAACTACCTTTGTAAGCCATTGTAAAAGTGGACAAAATGGTGAAGGAGGAGATAGGGGAGCGGCGAAGGTGTGCAATTCTTTGCCGGTGTTTGGCCTCGTTTAAATAGGAGACTAAATAGACCGCGGACGAGAGGAGCTTAGCCGGTGTTGCGTTTAATGCCGGCCTGGTCATGAATGGACGTGTGTCCAAAGTGGGTTTCTCGGCTTCCACACGGGTTTCATGGAGGTGTTTGAATGCGGCAAGGAGGCGTGTTCAGCCAGGCGTGCAGCGAGTGGTGCCCTCGACCCTGACGTACGACACCGCGTCGTTCTTCCACTGACGTGTGGGCTCTTTGGGTACATGGCCTGCATGTCAGTGACCCAGTGCATGTAGCGCATGGCAGAGGAACTTTTGGTTGGCCAGGGCGGTTAGAAGCGGGCATTTCATAAACTGATGATTGTTCAATGAGTGTGACGTCATCTATTTCATGTAGATAAGCCTACTATATAATGTAAGAGAATTTTAAAATTTTCATATATACGTTGATAGCCCGTTCGATATGTTGTGATTCATAAAGGCCGCTGCAAACATCAATGTTCTGCTTATCACAGATAAGATTGATTAATAACCGTTGTCGGTGTCAAAACCAGCAGATCTCGGGTAGGGGGTCCTGAACTATGCGTCTAGGATCGATGGTAACAGGAGATGGGGGACACGATGTTTACCCAGGTTCGGGCCCTCTCTATGGAGGTAATACCCTACTTCCTGCTTGATTGATCTTGATGAATATGAGTGTTACAAGAGTTGATCTACCACGAGATCGTAATGGCTAAACCCTAGAAGTCTAGCCTGTATGACTATGGTAATGTGTCTCTATCCGGACTACTCTCTCCGGTTTATATAGACACCGGAGAGATCTAGGGTTACATGGAGTCGGTTACATAAGAAGGAATCTACATAGTCGGTTGCCAAGCTTGCCTTCCACGCCAAGTAGAGTCCAATCCGGACACGGGTACAATCTTCGGTCTTCATGTCTTCACAGCCCATCAGTCCGGCCCACGGATAACGGGCCGGACGCCCGAGGACCCCTTAGTCCAGGACTCCCTCAGTAGCCCCCGAACTAGGCTTCAACGGCGAGGTGTTCAGCGCGCAGTTTGTCTTCGGCGTTGCAAGGTGGGTTCCTTCTCCATGTAGTATATTCGGCCATTGATCCAATATCGCTCCCCTCGGCTTCTGCGCGCTAATAACTTTGTCTTCCTCATGTCGAGCGAATGCGGAAAGTCAGGGTATTTTTGCGAATAACACCCCGTCCATGCAAGGCAGAGCGCCTATTTAAACATATTGGATCTTAGATCCAGGTGACACTATGCCGAGAAAATCCCCGGAGACTGCCAGGAGAAACCATTCCAACATGGCTAGCATTCCCAGCCCCTCCTCCTGTTCTAGCCCAAAGAGAAGCGAGTGGGAGAAGTGCTCTGTGTCTCATAGTCAACTAGCAAAGTTGCAAACGCAGGGATTTCTTCCTCCCGCGGATCTGGTCCCTGTTCGAGCAGGGTCGGCCTCCTTCAATGGCGTGACTCAGGCGGAGGACTTCCCCAATCCATCCGGGGGGAGCGAGTGTGCTTCGTCCCCTTTCTGCTAAGAGGCGTCGGATTTCCAGTCCGTCCGTTCCTCCGAGGGCTTCTGGAATATTATGGCCTCCAGCTGCACAACTTCACTCCCGCCTCTATCCTGCACATCGCAGGTTACGTCGCTCTATGCGAGTTATTTCTGGGTGTTGAAGCCCATTTTGAACTATGGAGAAAATTGTTCTGTCTTGTCCCGCGCAACCATGAGGGGTCAATATTTGAAGTGGGCGGAGCCGAAGTGTGGCGCATTGCCGATACTGGATACCTGACCGGCACACCAAGGAGGGCACCTAAAGAATGGCCTTCCGAATGGTTCTACATCGAGGACGTTGCACTTCCCGACCCAGTTCGAAAGGGTCTCCTTGAATTTGCAAGCGTTCCGCTAAAGAAACGCCAGGCGTCCCCGGAGCCTTCAAGAGGAGGACAGTGCGGAGTTTCGTCAGCTCCTGGGCAAGATAAAGATGCTTGCCCAGTCCGGATTAACAATGGTTGAGGTAATGGCGGTCTCCATAGTGCGAGGGGTGCAGCCGCTTCAATATAGAGGGCTCCCAATGTGGCACTACAACGGGGAGGACGACGCCTCCCGCTGCGGTCGGAAAGGTTCGGACACCCCCGCCGCTCTAGCCAAGATACTGGCCGAGCTATTCAAAGGAGAGGAGAGGAATTTCTTCGCATCAATCGCAGAGAAGGATATTCTATGTATGATCCTCCCAGTTGGGTAAGCCCCAATCCTTCTGCTCTACTCATTCTGCTTCCCGGATTATCATTGATAAATTTCTAATCCTCTTATGACAGCATTGGCGAAAAATCACCGAGGGGTTTCACAGCCCCGCCCCACAGCCTGAGAACCACAACCGGGAGCTGGATCCTGGGTTCGAAGAAGGCACGGATATATTCGTGGTACTCGCGGAAGGGGTGTTTTATCAGGCGAGCTACGATGGCACGGAAGTGGCCATTATCGTCGATTACCCTGGTCTTCTTCCTGGTTCCCACGTAAGTTATCAAGAGAAAGTTTTGCTCGAAAGAGCTTCCTCGCACCGCGTCACCCATCGTACTGCATCGTGCTCCAACAGGGGAGGCATTTGGCGCATCACGCTACTCCGGGGGTGGCTCCAAAGAGGGCGGCTCCAGCGCCGAGCAAGGCCTCTAAAAGGAAGGTCGGTGAAGACACGACCGGTCCCTCATCAAAGAGGTATGGATTTGAAGGTATACTTTAGTAGTCACATCCAACTGCAACTTATACGTTTGTCCGGCACCAGGAAAAAGGTTCACCGGACTACGTCCGAGTGTCCAGCCGGCCGTACTCCCAGCGCCCGGGATTTAGACCCCGTCAGCGAGACGGGAGCTGATATGGGAACAATGCCGGACTGTCTTTCGGCCGAGGGTTCGGAGAATATGTCCGTTACCAACTCGGAAGTAGAGAGCGCCATGAATCATTGGCGTTGCTGGGCTATTTTACGAGACCCTGAGTTCTTGGAAGAGGCATTCAATGCCTTCAGTTCGGCTGATGCATACATAAGAGTTGCTCGAAATGGGCTTAGTAGAGCCACAAAGCAGCATTTAACAGATGTGCGGGTAAGTTTCCTTTGTCCGAATAGGATAGCCATATGCCAGTAGCCCCGGCACTAAAAGCAGTTGGTACAACTGATTTAAGGACCGTTGTTGTCGGTGTGGAACGACACCTATGGGATCACAAGAATCCCTACTACGGTTGCCGGGGCGTAGGGTTGCGAGAAGAGCAGGATTAGTAATCAACACAAGGATCATTTACCAAGGTTTGGGCCGCAAAGATGCGTAAAACCCTAGTCCTGCTTTGGTGGGCGTATTTCAGAGAGTTCTTGAGCTCTCGAACTAGCTATGGTGGGTGTGTGGTTCCAAGGAGCCGAATCCTTCTCCAGTATGCCATGGGCCTCCTTTTATAGTCGAGAGGGGCTGCCACAGTGGCATACAGGAGGTGGAAAGGCGTACGGTATTGCGAGCTAATCGCTCGTATTACAGGACAAGACGCATTTAATGCGCCACTGAGGTGTCCCCTAGATTTATTGGGGACGGGGGCGAGGCCCATGCCGTCTGTCGCCGCTCCTCCTCGCTTTGACACGCGCCCTGGCCAGCGATGCATGCGGCGCCATGTAGGCAGGCAGGCAGCTGAGGTGGCGCGGTGGCGGAGCCTTCACGAAGATCTGCATGCCGCCATGCAGGCGCCTGCTGAGTTGGCCTGGAAGCTGCATGTTGCCACGCAGGTGCCTGCCCAGCTGGTTAGGCTGGCAGCTGCACGCGAACGGCGGTGGAGGTTTGGTTGGTGCGGGCCTGGTAGTGGCCCTGCTGGCGTCCTCGGGGAGAGCCTTGCCGGGTGGCCCGGCAAGGGTCTTGTCGTGGTGCGCTGTCGTCCCCGGCAAGGATCTTGCCGGGGGTCTTGCGGCTCTCCTCGGCAAGGATCTTGCTGAGGACCTTGTCTTTTAATCCTCATCTGATCTTGAACATTCCTTGTCTTCACAAAGATCTGCATGCCACCATGGAGGTGCCTCCCGAGCCCTAGTTCCAACGTGGTTGGTTGAGTTGGAACCCGTGGGCTCGAGGGTGGCTCACTTCGCTAGGGTGGGCGAGCCGCCCCAGCAAGGGCCTTGCCTGGGCCGCTGAGGCTGCCCCTGGCAAGGATCTTGCCGGGGGAACCTGCTTCGCCTCTCTGCTTCTTTGTGGTCTCGGTCTTGGCGTTGCTCTGGCTGTCTTGGGCTCGGTTTTACCATGGTTCATCTCCCCTGTTCTGCTTGGCGTGGCTGCGGGCGCGGCTCCGACTGTCCGTGCACAGGTAAAGGGGTACAAAGGTGTGCCCCCTCTTTCATACACCGACAAGAGCCTCCGGGCCTAGGCCACACATAAGCGCGACACGTTGTTGGGCCAGGCCCAAAACGCTGCGCGGGCAGGGGGCGGTTTTTACCGCGGTAAAACTTTTCGCGCGCTGCGCTTCCCACGACCCGCGTTGAATGCATGACGTCGAGGGGTGCGCGTGACATGGGCGGCATGTGTGGGGCGGTTTCCGCACGCATGCGTCACGTCACAGTAAAGAGGCGGCCCCGCGCCTTCCCCGTAAAAAGAGGGAGGCGTGGAGGCGCGGCTCATTTACTGAATGGGGCCGGGTCGCGGTCTTCAAGGCGTCCACACCCCACGATCACGGGGTGGGGAGAGGTCGCTTCACCCGTCCCCTCGGTTCTGCACGTTCGCCACGCGTCCTTCGTGCGCCTGGGGTGGCAAGCGGTGGAGGCGGGAAATTGGGCCGTCGCTGGTTGGGGTAGCGGGTCGGTCCCGATTCCCTGCGCCTCTGGTGTCTGGAATGGTCGAGCGGGGCGGCCGAGCCCCGACCCCGCCCCTTTATAAGGAGAGGGAAGGGGGGATGGCATCCCGCATTCTTCTATCTTCTATCTCCTCCTGCTTCTGCTTCTTCGTCTCTCTCGCCATGGAGAAAGGGAATCCCGGCCCTTCGACGGTGGCGGCGAGGGTCGCCACCCGACAGCGCGTCCCCCCTCCTCCAGAGCCTGTGGTGGCGGAGCCGGCCGTGAGGGGAAGGGGGCGAGGCCGTGGGCGAAGCCGTGGCAGAGGTCGTGGTGCTCGGGGAAGAGGAGGACGGGGCAGCGTGCCGGCCTCGCTCCCGCCAATGATGCCTTTCCCGACGGAGGGCCACGTTGAAGACCAGCCCTGTGAGTTCTTCATCAGGCTGCGCCGGCCTCCGCGTTGTCGTCTTCGTCTCCCTGCCCCGTTTGCTCAGGTGATGGAGCGTGACCCGCCCCAGATCCTCAGGTTGCACATGAGGGGCTGTGGGAATGGGGGCACGCGGGTCGACGTCGACTTCCCGGCTCCTCGGGTCATGTACCTCCGCCGCAGATGGAAGACATTCGCCCGCATCCACAGCCTGACGGCGGGGCTCGTCCTCTACTTCAAATTAATGGAGGACGGCCTGCTCTCCGTCAAGGTCTTCGGAGAGTTTGGAACTCGCCTGAAGTGCTGCATGGAGAGCTCCTCCGACGGAGACTCCGACGATGGAAGCTCTTCCTCGAGCGAGAGTGACGAGGAGGACAGCGGGGCAGATGACGGGGACGAGTCCGACTAGGCGTCGGACGCCCCGCGGCTGGGCGGGTGCGGCAGCAGCAGCATCTGCACCTGGCCGCTCCTCCGGCGGGGTTTCGCTGGGGGAAGGGCCAGCTCCTTGAACTTCTCGGGGCCGTCTCCTTGGGTGGCTGGCGTCGGGAGGCTGTGGAAGAGGAAGAGGGCGGGCGGCAAGGCCGTCAACTCGGAGTATGCGGGCACCGACGCCTTCATCGCGTATTGCCGGTCCCGCCACCTCGTCTTCCAGCTCCTTTCCCGGCACCGTCATCACCGGCCCACCCTTGGGTAGCCACCGAGGTGTTCTCTTGGTGCTTTCTCCTACTCGTAGCTCGCCTAGGCGCCCCTTTTGCCCTTCAGCCTTCTTGACCTGCCTCCTGAGGAGAGGGACAAGAAAGGGATTACGGGCATCTCATCTCTTTTTAGCTTGTAAGCCTTCGGGCCTTCATTAAATTTAGAACTTCTAATCCCCTTGCTCATGTTTTTCATTCCGTGTGAACTGTACATGTATGGGATGTTTTTAATGAAAAAGGGATGTTTGCCGGGTTTTTTGTTCGCGGGTAGACCCCGCGACAAGGAGCGAATCCTTGTTACTATTTAAGATAAACGTTTTTCGCCTGGCAACAGGCCTTGCCGCTCCCCTCACTTCGCTCGACCATGCTTGCGCTCTCGGCGGAGGTAGGGATGAAGTGGGCTTAGGCTCCTCGTTCCATCTCCTTGCCGCCGCGGCTACAACCAAATCCGGACCCAGGAGGTAATCCTTAGGTATAGGAAAAAGGGGAGCACGGTAGCCTGGAGATAAAACGAGGTTTCACATGCCCCAGTCTCGTTCCGAAATGCATGACAGGGGACGAAAGACTTATCTGGATCTGCAGCCCCCGGCAACCTTGTCTTGCCGCGGTTGGATCCTTGTACTTGCAGCCCCCGGCAACTCCGGTTTTGCCGGGGTCGGGACGCCGGTCCATTCCCTTTCTTCCAAGTAGCTCAGCAGAAGTGCTCATGTGCCCTGCGAACCAAAGGAGGACAGAAAAGAACAGAGAGCCGTGCACTCGAGCTCTAGGCTAGGGGTTAGTCGCCGCTAAGCACTATCAACCCTAACCAAGGAAGAGACTCGACCTAGCATGCATGCTATAACTTAGGGCGCCAGTGCTTCATTTATTTGTGCTTAGGGTCTGCGCCTGGCTTTGTACAAAGGGTTACATGCCTTGCCGGCAAGGCTTGTACAAAAGGTGGCTTGTTGGGGGGCCCGACAAGCCGCGCCTTATGGGTAAAACTTGCGAAGATGCTCAATGTTCCAGGAGTTGCTCACTGGAATGGCATCTTCGGTCTCCAGGCGGACTGCGCCAGGCCTGGTGACTCGTATTACCCGATAAGGGCCTTCCCACTTCGGCGTCAACTTGTTGGAATTCTTGGCCGACTGAACGCGCCGAAGAACAAGGTCGCTGTCGGAGTAAATAGCCACGGGTAGCCTAACCGACTCCCCCTGGCTTCCCAAGAAGTTATCAGGCCATTTGAGCCTTCAAGCACTCGAAGCGCAGGGCCGCCTTCCCCCGGCCGACTATCCCAGGGGCCGACTCTCAGAAGGTGACCCATTCCCAGAAACCTCCCCCTAGATAGCTACGAGATGGCCGACTCCAGGAAGCCGGCTCCAAGAGGACCGACTCCCAAAAGCCGGCCATGAAGAACGCCGACTCCAAGAAGCCGGCCAAGATCGCACCCACCAAAACTATGCCCACATAACGGAGATAAGACGGGGCGTGGCCACAGTACAGCCCACTACCCCCGAATCCCGAAGCAGGCATGGCCACAGGACGCCGTACGGGTCAGCCATCTCCCGTCCGGTGCGGCACTGTAGCCATGTTGGCCTCGACGTCATCCACGACAGACGCTAGTACGGCCCACGGTCGGCGGGCCCCTTTAGCCAGAGAGACGCTCGAAGGCAGCCCGGCCTCCCCTAGTCGGCCAGGGGCGTAGCCGGCCCCCAGAAGCCGGCTACCCCCTCCCTCGAAACACGTGCCACATTAAGGAGACAAGACGAGGTAAGGCTACAGTGAGAGCCCACAAGGCGGCACACAGTAGCCACGCTTACCTCGACAAAGCCCTCGTCATCAGGGGCGAGGCTACAGTAACCAGCCGCCGACAAAACCCCCAAGCGGTGGGGCCGGCCTGTCGACCAAGAGGCCGGCAGCCGGCGGGACCCACCAGTCGGCGGCCCCAAAGGCCGGCGGAGAAGCCGGCGAACACAGACACTGACGGCTGGGACCCGCGCCCAGCCGGATTACAATTGTATGCCCGGGGGGTAGGCCTATATAAACCCCCGGGGCACCCATGCAAAGGGTTGGTCTCATAGAGTTACACACACACTATATAGAGAGGAAAGGGAGAGCTAGCCTTGCTCTTCTTCTCCCTCGAATCCGACAGCTCAAGGAGCACTTGTAGCTACTCGTTTCGATCTAGTGATCATGCAGAGACCCCGCAGAGCAGGACTAGGGGTGTTATCTCCACGGAGAGCCCCGAACCTAGGTAAGATTCGCCGGTGTGCATGTCTTCGCCTCATCCCGTTTCCAGGCACCGGCGACGTCTTACTGGCTCCCACAATGATAAGCCACCCGTTGGCATATGTCGCACCTACCACCCGACATTTGGCGCCCATCGTGGGGCCAGGTGCACCGTCGTCCGGAGACCTGTTCTGGACGGGAAGCCTCTTTCTCCCCCGCGAGCGCAGCCAGCCTGCTGCGCCCAATGGTGTTTGCCCCGACGCGCTGCAAGGCGTCGACGACGCCTGCGCAGCGAGCTGCCTCGCCGATCTGCTCGGCGAGACTCGCATATCCGACGAGCCCGCGTCCGACGCGGGCACGGACTACCCCGAGAGCCGCCTCGTCAGCCTCCTCGACCAACTTCACGTCTCCATCAAGCCTGACGTAGACATGGAGTCAGTCGGCTCCACTGACCCGATGCTTGTCGATTCTGACACGGCATCACTCAACGCCTACCCCTCCGACGTGGTGGTCTTCGACGAACCTCTCCCTCGAGCTGACAGCAGCAGCAGCGCAGTCACGAAAGTGTTGGTCATCAGCCACGCCGCCAACTCGGGCGAGAACGCCCACGACGCCCTGCAAGCGGCGCTGCACGACTTATCCGTCCCCATCCCGGCCAACGCCGACGCCGAGACCTTGGAGGCACGCCACCTCGCCCTCATCGCGGAAGGCCAAAAGATAGCCTCCATGAGACGCCTCACCGAAGCTCACCAGCGCGAAGTCGACCGCGCCACCTTTGGCACGCCGCCTCATGGCGGTCCGAGCCGAGCCGGCTTCGTCCAGAAGCGCGGCGCGGTTATCGCCAGCATGCTGGGGGCAGACCGTCCCATCTACGCCACCCCACTCGAGAATCTGCGAGCCGCTCAGGCGGCCGCTGAAGAGCTAAATGGGCTGGGAGCCGATGAGCTCCCCTACATGACAAGGCGGATCCAGCAGCTGATCGACGCGGCCGCAGAGCGGCACGAAGCCGGCGCCCGCGCTGAGAGTCCTCCCCCGCGCCGGGAGCACGCCGCGACATCCCGGTCGCCGACTGCGAGCGGCGCCCGCGTAAGGAAAGACAAGGAGCCGGCTGCTAGCCGCAGCCGGACTCGTATCACCATCGAGCGTGACGCGGAAGGCCGCCCTCGAGCAGTGGAGCGCCAAGGAAATCCGCCTCCTCCCCCGCCTCGAGGGGAGAGATACCCCACCCCGCCGCCTGTCACGCATCCGACTCTTGGTGGCTGACTAGGCCACCGCGAAGGAGTCGGCGAGAACGACGCCCGCCACCGGATCGACCGCCTGGCTCGGTCCCTGGTGCTAGAAGAAGAAGATGGTGTCGGTCCGCCATGCTTTGGCCCCCGCATCCGCGACGAGCCCTGCCCCAAAGGGTTCTCGCTCCCAGAGACACGCCTAAGTACAACGGCTCTGTGAAGCCGGAAGATTGGCTCATCGACTACTCTACTGCTGTCAGCATAGCCAACGGCAATCGGCGCGTAGCCGTGAAGTATGTCCCCCTCATGCTACAGGGCACGGCGCGCACCTGGCTCAACAGCCTCAAGCCCTACAGCATCAACAGCTGGCTGGACTTCACGGAAGTCTTTGTCCGTAACTTCACCAGCACGTACAAGCGGCCTCCCAAGCCTCGCCAACTCTCCCTATGCGTCCAAGGGCCAAACGAGTCGACCCGCGACTACCTCACGCGGTGGGCCGAGCTCCGCAACTCCTGCGAGGGGGTGCACGAGGTTCAGGCCATCGAGTACTTCACCACCGGGTGCCGAGAGGGCACCCTCCTCAAGCACCGACTCCTCTACGACGAGCCGGCTACCCTCGATGAGCTGCTGATCATCGTGGACAAGTACGCAACGGCCGACTCCTCGATGAAGACCGAGCTTCGAGTGGACACCTCTGGGAAGGTGATCGCTCCGGCTCCCAAGACGCCGGCTGGCGACTCCAATCGGCGCCCCTACCAGAATGATCACAAGCGCAAGGCCCCTATGCTGCCCTCCACCAGTCGGCAAGTGGCCACAGTTGAAGACGAGCAGCCCGAAGAGCGGCCCGCTCCCAAGAAGAAGGGTGGCAGGCCGGCTTGGCAGCCGGCTTTCTCCTACGAGCAGACTCTCGACGCCCCCTGCAAGTTCCACAGCGGCGCGAAGCCGCCCAACCACACGACCCGAAAGTGCCACTGGCTCACGCGAATCTCCAAGGGCGAGGGGCTGGTGCCGCCTCCGCCTCCCGGCCCGCCGCCTCCAGCCCCCCAGCAGCCGGCTGCTCGACCAGCATACGAGCCATTCAAGACGAGTTCCCCGAAGAGCACGCCGCCTACGTCGTCTTCACAAGCCAAGTTGAAGACAAGCGTAGTCGGCGCCGACAGCACCAAGAGGTCAACGCAGTCGCCTCTAACACCCCTGAGTTCATGCACTGGTCCGAGAAGCCCATCAGCTGGAGCCAGGCTGACCACCCAGAGGTGATGCCATCCCCTGGCTCCTACGCACTAGTCTTGGATGTCACCCTCGCGACAGAGAGGCGAGCTGCCCGATTCTCCCGCGTCCTGATTGATGGCGGAAGCAGTATAAATATACTGTACCGCGATACCATGGAGAAGCTGAACATCAAGGCGAAGCAGCTCATGCCAAGCCGGACCGTGTTCCATGGCATCGTGCCCGGCTTGTCTTGTTCCCCGATCGGCAAGATCAAGATGGATGTTCTCTTCGGAGACAAGGATCATTTTCGCCGAGAAGCGATCTGGTTTGAGGTAGTGGATCTGGAGAGCCCCTACCATGCTTTGCTTGGCCGACCTGCTCTGGCCAAGTTCATGGCTGTGCCCCACTACGCCTACCTGAAGATGAAGATGCCGAGCTCGAAGGGGATCATCACTGTAGCCGGAGACTACAAGAAGTCCATCGAGTGCGCTATGGCCAGCAGTCGGCTGGCCGAGTCCCTCGTAGTGGCAGAAGAGAAGAAGATGCTGGAACGGGTTGTGGCCATGGCCGGCAAGCAGCCGGCCTTGTCCCCCAACCCCAAAGATTATGATGCGCAGGGCTCCTTCGAGCCGGCCAAGGAGACGAAGAAGATACCTCTGGACCCGGAGAACCCGAAAAGGTTTGCTATCATTGGGGCAAACCTGGACAGCAAATAGGAAGGCGAGCTCGTCTACTTCCTCCATGAGAATTGGGACGTCTTTGCATGGTCCCCAAAGGACATGCCTGGTGTCCCGAAGGATTTCGCCGAGCACAAATTACACGTCCGAGCCGACGCGTAGCCGGTCAAGCAGCCCCTCCGCCGACTGTCAGAAGTGAAGCAGAGAATCATAGGAGAAGAGATAGCCCGGCTCCTCGCCGCTGGCTTTATTATGGAAGTATTTTTCCCAGAGTGGCTTGCCAACCCCGTCTTGGTTTTGAAGAAGAATAAGAAGTGGCGTATGTGTATAGACTACACCAGCCTCAACAAGGCCTGCCCCAAGGATCCGTTTGCTTTGCCACGGATTGACCAAGTGATAGACTCCACAGCCGGATGCGAGCTGTTGAGTTTTTTGGATGCCTACTCAGGGTACCATCAGATCAAGTTGGACCCAGCAGACCGCCTGAAGACTGCCTTCATCACACCATTCGGAGCTTTCTGTTACCTGACTATGACATTCGGCTTAAGGAATGCCGGTGCCACTTTTCAGCGTTGCATGCAGAAATGCCTCCTCAAGCAACTCGGAAGAAATGCCCACGTCTACGTAGACGATATTGTGGTGAAGACAGAGAAGCGCGGCACCCTGCTGGAGGACCTCAAAGAAACATTTGCCAACTTGCGCCGATTCCAGATCAAGCTCAACCCCGAGAAATGCGTGTTCGGAGTACCAGCCGGCCAGCTGCTAGGCTTTCTGGTCTCCGAACGCGGCATTGAGTGCAACCCTGTGAAGATCAAGGCCATTGAGAGGATGGAGATTCCCACCAAGTTGCGGGACGTGTAGAAGTTCACTGGGTGCCTGGCCTCCTTAAACCGATTTATCAGCCGGCTAGGAGAGAAGGCCCTCCCCCTGTACCGACTCATGAAGAAATCCACTCATTTCGAGTGGAATGACCAAGCCGACCAAGCCTTCCATGAGTTGAAGAAAATTCTGACTACTCCACCCGTCCTGGCGGCGCCGACTGAGAAGGAGCCCATGCTCCTTTACATTGCCGCGACTAGCCGAGTGATCAGTACAGTTGTCGTGGTCCAGCGCCCGGAAGAAGGCCGAGCCCAGCTAGTCCAGAGGCCGGTGTATTATCTAAGCGAAGTCCTATCCAGCTCAAAGCAAAACTACCCGCACTACCAGAAGATGTGCTATGGGGTGTACTTCGCCGCCAAGAAGCTGAAGCCCTACTTCCAAGAGCATCCCATCACGGTCGTGTGCACCGCCCCGCTTGCCGAGATCATAGGCAGCCGGGATGCATCCGGTCGGGTGGCTAAATGGGCCATTGCGCTGGCACCATACACAATCTTCTACTAACCCCGCACCGCCATCAAGTCCCAAGCATTGGCCGACTTCCTCGTCGACTGGGCCGAGACCCAGTACCTACCGCCGGCTCCCGACTCTACCCATTGGCGGATGCACTTCGACGGGTCCAAGATGCGCACCGGCTTGGGAGCCGGCATCGTCCTCACCTCTCCCAAAGGCGGCAAACTGAGATACATGCTGCAAATCCACTTCGCCGCCTCCAACAACGTGGCCGAGTACGAGGCGCTCATACACGGGCTCCGGCTAGCCAAAGAACTCGGCATACGCCGGATCCTGTGTTATGGCGACTCAGACTTGGTGGTCCAGCAGTCATCTGGCGACTGGGACGCCAAGGATGCAAATATGGCGAGCTATCGATTCCTCGTCCAGCAGATCAGTGGATACTTCGAAGGGTGCGAGTTCCTTCATGTACCATGGGCCGACAACGACCAAGCAGATGCCCTGGCGCGGATCGGCTCCACCCGACAAGCTATACCGACCGGTGTCTCCCTCCAGCGCCTCCTCAAGCCGTCCATCAAGCCGTCTCCAGAGTCGGACTCTATCTTCGTACCGCCTGCCCCCAATGCAGCCGGATCCGACTGGAGGAACCCCGCAGGCGGCACGGGGACTTCGACAACCGGCCTGGGGACTGCCGTAGTCACACCCGGCTTGGGGACTTCAGAACCCGGCCCGGGGACTGCAGCAGTCGGCCCGGGGACTGCAGCAAGACAAGAAGCGGTGGCCGACTCCAATTCCACGCCAACCGACCCACCCACCTGAGTCATGGTGGCCGTACTGACAGTAGAAGAAGTCACAGCTCCATCATGGGCCCAGCCCATCCTCAAATTCCTAGTCAACAGAGAGCTGCCGGCTGATGAGATCTTAGCAAGACTAGTGCAACGACGAGCCGGAGCATATGCAATAATAAACAAAGAACTCGTTAAGCGCAGTGTCACTGGAGTCTTCCAGCACTGCGTCGAGCCAGAGAAAGGAGTGGCAATCCTCAAGGATATCCATCAAGGTGAATGCGGCCACCACGCAGCCTCAAGATCACTTGTGGCCAAAGCTTTCCGCCATGGTTTCTTTTAGCCGACTGCTTTGGAAGATGCCAAAGAGATAGTCAAGAGCTGCAGAGGATGCCAAGTCTTCAGTTCCAAGCAACACCTGCCGGCTTCTGCACTCAAGACCATTCCCCTCACCTGGCCCTTTGCCGTCTGGGGACTGGACATGGTGGGCCCATTTAAGACAGCCCGTGGCGGCTTGACACATCTGCTTGTCGCCGTGGACAAGTTTACCAAGTGGATCGAAGCAAAGCCGATCAAGAAGCTGAACGGGCCGACTGCCGTGACGTTCATCACCGACATCACTACTCGGTACGGCGTACCGCACAGCATCATCACCGACAACGGCACAAACTTTGCCAAAGGAGCACTGGCACGTTTCTGCGCGACGCAGGGTATCCGACTGGACTTAGCGTCCGTTGCCCACCCGCAGTCAAACGGCCAGGTCGAGCGAGCAAATGGACTCATCCTCTCCGGCATCAAGCCCCGACTGGTCGTACCACTGGAGCGATCGGCCGGCTGCTGGCTCGATGAGCTGCCGGCTGTCCTCTGGAGTCTGCGTACTACCCCTAACAAGTCAACCGGCTTCACTCCGTTCTTCCTTGTATATGGTGCCGAGGCTGTCATCCCAACCGACATCGAGTTTGACTCGCCTCGGGTCACCATGTACACGGAGGCGGAGGCCAAGGAAGCGCGAGAAGACGGTGTCGACCTGCTGGAAGAAGGCCGGCTGTTAGCGCTCAGCCGATCCGCCATCTACCAGCAGGGGTTGCGCCGTTACCACAACCGCAAGGTCTAGCCAAGATCTTTCCAGGAGGGCGACCTTGTGCTTCGGCTGATCCAGCGAACAGCCGGCCAGCACAAGCTCTCGGCCCCTTGGGAAGGCCCTTTCGTCATCAGCAAGGCACTAGGGAACGACTCCTACTACCTGATCGACGCGCAAAAACCAAGAGCACGCAAGAGGGATGATTCTGGCAAGGAGTCGGAGCGACCATGGAACGCGAACCTCCTGAGAAGATTTTACAGTTAAAAGCAGTATGTATCATGCTACCCTTTTGTATTAAGTACGAAAACAACACGCCCCCCGAGGGGCACTCAGGGACTGCCTTCATTTATCTATGAGTAACGAGTGTCATATCCATGAGTGTATTATTACATTTGATTTTCTGTCTGGCACCGGGTTCAACTAGTCGGCCCGGGGACTGGCCGCCTTAAGCTATATTAAAGTTCTACCTGAAGTCAAACAAGTAGTGCGCCGGCTCCCGAGTCCTCTCTTGTTGAAAGTCGCAGCTCGAAGAACCGACTGTCCGACTAGCAAGAGCCAAGGCAGAAAGGATGCCCACACGAAAAACGGCTAAGGACTAATGAACTTGTATAGCGAAAAGACGGCCTCCAACCACGCTTGCCGGCTGTCAGAACAGCCGGCTGGCCGGCTTCCCAAACACTTCGCTATAATCCAACAAAGCTAGAGTACTTGCCCTCCCAACTGGCCAAGCACTTCTCGAGCCACAGATTGCAGAGCAACTGTCTGACTGGGGAGGCGGCAACCAAGCGAGGGCGGCAAAGGAAACAGCAGAAGGATGAAAAGCAAAGAACAAGGAAAAGCCAAACACATGCATAGTCATATCTACATATAAAGCCCCCAACAGGCCGGCAATCAACATAGTTCGAATACACCCCCAGTGGGTGGAATTGTGCAAACTTAACAAAATATTGTTCTAAAAGTGATAAGACAGGAAAAGATAGCAGACTAGACTAAAGGCGCGGTGTGGGAGCCGGGTCGGTCGGTGGAAACGGCGTCACCAGCGGAGCGAGTGGCCGGCTGGCGGGTCTCGGCTTGATCATCGCCGGCGGCAGGCGGTGCACCCGCGCGTGCCGTGTTGCTGGAGGCACAGTCAAGCTGAGGCTGGCCGGCCGCTCCACCATCCGGCCCGGCGTCTTCACCCTCCTCCTCCTCCTCTTCGCCCTCGTCGCTGGAGTCGATCTCCTCTGCCGAGTCTTCGCTGTCTGCCGGGTTCAGCCCGAACCATTCCTCCGGCTGGGCAACACCATTGTCATCCACCTCAGGGGCGAAGGCGCTGGTGTCGGTGTAGTCGGCGATCGCTGAAGCCCGCCGGATGATAGCCGGTCGCGCCGGCTCCAGCTCCGTGTCGGCCTGCTGCCGCCAGGTGGCCAGCTGGTCCAGACTCAGCCCGGGATACCAGGCCTTGACGAACTCCAGCGCCCGCCTGGCGCCGGACCGAGCCGCCGAAGCCTTCTAGGCTTCGAAGTGGCTGACCGCCACCTCCAACCAATTGGCAGTCCGACTGGGGGTACGGGGAACCACTTCGCCAGGACAGAGGGCGGCCAACATCTACGCTCCGACACGTTGAAGCCGGCGGAGCAGGCGACGAGCCGGCTGAAGGCGGGCCTGGATCGCCAAGAGCTGCTCCTCCAGCGACCGGCGAGCGTTTGGCGCAATCTCGGCGCCAGCCTGCCTCTGTGCCTCGCGGCGGGCCTCGATGATCTGGTTGGCGGTGGTAGAGTAGCCAGGGAAGTACTCTGCGCAAGAAAGAAAGAGAAAGAAGAGAAAACACCAAGTCAGAAAACGAGCCAAAGACGGCAAGCGGCAAGAAAGGACGAAGAAGAAGGCGGCTTACCGTCAACCAAATCTTCGATCTGGCCATAGCCATTGATCAGCGTCTGCTTCGCTTCGGTCCAGCTAGTCGCCTCTGTCTCGTACTCGGCCTGAAGGGTGGCCTCGCTGTCCTGCACCGCCTTCAGGGCCGCCTTGTGGCTCTCCTCCTGGTCGGCCAACCTCTTGGCCAGGCGGTCATGCTCCTGCGCCAAGGCGGCAAACTCGGCCTCCTTAACACGGAGGGCAGCCTGAGACCCTCCCAGCTGCTCCCTCAGACTGGCGTTGGCCGCTGCAGGGATAGCAGAGTAAAAGAAGCAAGAAGAAGAAGTCGTCAAGGAAGATCTGACCCGACTGCTCAGCAGTCGGCCCGAATCTCGGGGACTACACCCAGTGGGTGCGCTGACGCGCCCCCACGTGAGATAAAGGACGAAGCACTTACCCCGGCTCTCAGATAGGTCAGCGGTCTTCTGGGTCAGCTCCCGTGCCTAGGAGTTGAAGGCAGCTGCACGGAGGTTGTGGTAGTCCTGCAAGACAGGCAGAAGAGCGAAATAAGAGCAAGAATAGCAAAACTAGATCCGCTAAGAAGTTCCAAGCCGCCTGCTCAGCAGCCGACTCGGAACTCAGGGACTACACCCAGTGGATGCGCTGACGCGCCCCCACAGAAGAAATCAAGATCAAAAAAGCAAAGACAAGAAGACTAACCCGGATGGCCGCCCGCGTCGCGAGGAACTCGTCGTTGTACTTCCTCAGCGCCGTAGCCTGGGCTTGAAGCCGGGTCCGGACGTCCTGCGCGGCCACATTCATCACGGCCGTCCCTCCGCCTGGCGTCCGCCTCGAGCTGGCGCTGGCCGCCACCATATCCTGGGCCGACGAGCTGGAGCCCGCGGCCGGCGGCGGCTCCGATGCAGCCATCTGCGGCTCTGATGCGGCCTTCCCCGTCCGCTGGCGCGACGGCGTCCGGACCACCAGGTCAGTCCTCGCGGCCGGCTCGCCCCCGGCTGATTGCGCAGGCGGCAGGTCAGGCCGGCCGCCTTGAGTCGCCCCAGTCGGCGGGGCCGGTGCCGCCACCCTCTCTAGGATGACAACGTCGTCCTCCCTCTCCAGCCCCGGCTGGTCATCGCCGGCTTCTTCTGCCGAGGGCTCTGGGGCCCCAGGCGCCGCGACGCGCAGTGGGGTGACCAGCAGGTCCCCCTCCGCCATTGCCGCAGCCGCCGCCTCCGCTTGGGCCTTGGCCGCGGCGTCAACGCGCGCCTCCGCCGCCTCCTCCTCTTGCGCCGCCTTGGCGGCGGCCGCCCTCAATGCCTCCGCCTCCCGCGCCTCCTGCTCCTCCCGCACCTCCCGCGCGTTTTGCTCCGTCGCCGCCTGAAGATCGGCACGGGGGTCCACGCGGCGAGTAGTGCTCCCAGATCCTCCCGGCGACCCAACGACGGAGGCGGCAGCAGCCCGCTCGAGCGACAATGGAGCCCTGGTTTTTTGGAGAAAGGACAAGGACTCAGGAACTACCAGAGAAAAGAAAAAAGAATACACAAAGGAGTATATACTAACGCCGACACCGTCTGCGGCTGCCTCACCGCCTTGCGAAAGCGGGCCGCCTTCACAGCCGCCTCCTCCCGCCTGGTCGCCGCTGCCCCGCCTCTGGGCTTCTTCGGCCGACTGCCGAACAAGCCCGGCGCGGCACGACGCTTTTGCCCGCCGCCCCGAGCAGGCGGCGCGGCGGAGGAACCCGCGCCGTGGCCAGGCGCCGGCTGACTCCGTGGGACGACTTCTGTGTCGGGTGGTTGGTGCGACATATGCCAACGGATGGCTTATCATTGTGGGTGCCAATAAGATCCAATTGGGCTACTGTACAGTTGACTTTCTCGCCCCCCTAATTTTCTCCAAGTCATGATATTCCTACAGCACATGCTCTTGTTCCTCCTTGCATAACTCCTGGCATATAGCTCCGATTCGCGCGTGTAATATGTCAAATTGCTCGCCTCGTGATGCTCTACATTTCGTTCAATTGCACCATGTTCATTAGAGGTCATCGTGATGCCCAAATCTCTGTTGGAAGAGGGCTAGTTGCTGTTATCTGCTGGTTCTTATCAGAACTTGGAGATTTGTCATTTTTGTATCTTTAAATCTGTGCATCTTATGGGCATGAGCTCTACATGTGTTTTGTTGTATGCCATTCCATCTTTCCAAGGGTATATGCCATGTATTTTTGTGATCTCTGTGGTGACTAGCACAAGCATGCATAGTAGGCTCCGTAATGTTTCTGATTTCAGGGACTTAGTGAATTCTCCAAGTCTGTCTGCTGTTATTTTGTTGCCATGTAAACTTGATGCTACAGAGAGATCCATGCATATTTTGGAGATGTTCAGTAAGGATGTTTTGTAGCTATAGTTGTAATTGATCCATTACTGCCCTTTTTTGCAATTATGGAGTGCCATAGCATGACTCAATCTTGCTCTACTTTTGCAATAAAATATTTCTGGCAGATTCTCAACATGATATGCAATTTTGCCAAGCTTATTGTAGTTGATCCATACATGATATGCTCTTGATCTTGCCATGGATAGCTTCCTAAAGATGCCATCTTGCTGTAGGTATGCTTGTTTTGTCATGCATTGCTTTGTGGTGAGTGCGTCAAGCTCACCAACATGCCTACATATTATCGTTTCTGCCATGCTCTGTTTTTCTGCCAAGTCTGAAACCTGATAACGAAACTTGTTATGTTCACATGCTTGCCATCATATCTTCTGGTCCTTTTTGACTTATGGTCAGTAAGGGACTTTTGTCATGTGCATTTAGTAGAACACTTCCATGCATTGTTTTGCCATGTTAAGTTCCCGTAGCATGTTGATTTCGTGATCTGAACATTGCTACCTGATGCTGTTTTCTGCCATGTCCAGTTTTTCACCAAGTCTGTGATCCTGTTATCTTTTGCTCTTTTGCCATGCTTGTTTGAGCTTGTTATGTTGTGATCTAGCCGTAGCTCAGTGTTCATCTTTTGTCAAGCATCTCCTGCAGATTACTGTCATATGCTTTGTTGCTATGTTGGAGTGCTGTAGCATTGTTGCTTGTTGCATTTTAAGTGCTATCATGCTGTTAATCGCAGATTCGTGTCATTCTTGTTTTGCTTGCCATTTGCAAACCGTGCATCCGTTTCCGGTGATCTTTATATCGATTTCGACCAAAATCATCTCATCTTTCCAGTGGCATGCTTGGTTTGCCAAGTTACTGCCATGTTCATCATTTTCCTTCCGGAGCACGCATATGCATCGCATATCATATCTTGCATATCATACATGTTTTGCATCATGTTGCTTGTGCATTTCTCGTGGTTGATTGTGGTTCCGTTTGCTTGTGTTCTTGTCTAGGGTAGATCCGGGAGACGAGTTCGTGAACGAGGAACCTGTTGAGTACGCTTACGAGGATCAAGCTTTCGACAACTCTGAGAACCTTGCAGGCAAGATGACCACCCCTCGAAATCACTTCTATCTTTGCTTTGCTAGTTGTTCGCTCTATTGCCATGCTGCGCTACCTATCACTTGCTATATCATGTCTCCCATATTGCCATGTCAGCCTCTAACCATCATTTCCTAGCAAACCGTTGATTGGCTAAGTTACCGCTTTTGCTCAGCCCCTCTTATAACGTTGCTAGTTGCAGGTGAAGTTGAAGTTTGTTCCATGTCGGAACATGGATATGTTGGGATATCACAATATCTCTTATTTAATTAATGCATCTATATATTTGGTAAAGGGTGGAAGGCTCGGCCTTATGCCTGGTGTTTTGTTCCACTCTTGCCGCCCTAGTTACTGATATACCGGGATTATGTTCCTTGAGTTTGCGTTCCTTACGCGGTCGGGTGATTTATGGGACCCCCTTGACAGCTACCGGGATTTGGGGTTGTCTTATTTTCATCTGGATCTTGACCGTAGCCGGTCTATATGTTTGTATTTTGGATGATGTATGAGATATATTTATGTATTGTGTGAAGTGGCGATTGTAAGCCAACTCTTTATCCCATTCTTGTTCATTACATGGGATTGTGTGAAGATGACCCTTCTTGCGACAAAACCACTTTGCGGTTATGCCTCTAAGTCGTGCCTTGACACGTGGGAGATATAGCCGCATCGTGGGCGTTACACCGCCGCCCACGGTATGTTCTCTTTTTCTCTTTCTCTTCTCTCAGTTTTGTCGCGGAGTTCCTTTTGGCCGACTCTGACTAGTCGGCTTGTCTGGACAGAGCCCTCTTCTTCGGCCTGCAGGCGGGTCGGACGCGGAGCGCCGATTCGTCCCTGACCGGGCGGAGCACGATCTGGAGGACCCCGACTTGGGGGCGGCCGCCATGGACGACAACACTGAGGCGGGCGGTGGCCAAGCCGGCGGCGAGGCAGGCGGCTCCGGGCTTGGAGTCAGCTTCGACGACCGGCCGGACGATGACGAGGCGGAATGTCGGAGTAAATGGCCACGGGTAGCCTAACCGACTGCCCCTGGTTCTTCTGAAAAAATGATCAGGCCTTCGGGCCTCCAAGCACTCCAAGCATTGGGCCGCCTTCCCTGGCCGGCTACCTCTGAAGCCGACTCCCGGAAGGCGACCCAGCCTCAGCAACCCCTCCCCGGGACGACTACGGGGTAGCCGACTCCAAGAAGCCGGCCAAGAAGAACGCCGACTCCAAGGAGCCGGCCGAGACCACAACCACCAAAGCTACACCCACATAACGGTGACAAGACGGGGTGTGGCCACAGTGCGGCCCACTACCCCCGAGGTCCGAGGCAGGCATGGCCACAGGAGGCCGTACGGGATGACCGTCTCCTGTTCGGCTCGGCACTGTAGCCATGCCAGCCTCAACGTCATCCACGACCGACTCCTGTACGGCCCGCAGGCGCCGGGCCCCTTCCGCCAGAGAGAGGCGCGGAGGCGGCCCGGCCTCCCCCAGTCGACCGAGGGTGTAGTCGGCCCCCAGAAGCCGGCTACCCCCTTCCTCGAAGCAGGAGCCCCATTAAGGAGACAAGACGAGGTAAGGCTACAGTGAGAGCCCCCGAGGTGGCCCACTGTAGCCACGCTTACCTCGACAAAGCCCTCGTCATCAGAGGCGAGGCTACAGTAAGCAGCCGCCGACAAGACCGGAGGCGGTGGGGCCGGCCTGTCGACCAAGAAGCCGACAGCCGGCGGGACCCACCAGTCGGCGGGACCCAACAGCCGGCGGAGAAGCCGGCGAGCGTAGACACTGACGGCTGGGACCAGTGCCCAGCCGGATTACCATTGTACCCCCGGGGGGTAGGCCTATATAAACCCCCCGGAGCACCCATGCAAAGGGTTAGCTTCTGAACACAGCACACACACCATAGAGATAGAGAGAAGTAAGAGCTAGCCTTGTTCTTCTTCTCCCTTGAACACAACAGCTCTAGGAGCAATTGTAGCTACCTTTCCTTGATCTAGTGATCATGCGGAGACCCCGCAGAGCAGGACTAGGGGTGTTATCTCCTCGGAGAGCCCCGAACCTGGGTAAGATCCGCCGGCGTGCATGTCTTCGCCTCATCCCGTTTCCAGGCACCGGCGATGTCTTATTAGCACCCACAATGATAAGCCATCCGTTGGCATATGTCGCACCAACCACCCGACATTTGGCGCCCACCGTGGGGCCAGGTGCACCGTCGTCCGGAGACCTGTTCTGGACGGGAACCCTCTTCCTCCCCCGCGAGCGCAGTCAGCCTGCTGCGCCCGATGGCGTTTGCCTCGACGCGCTGCAAGGCGTCGACGACGCCTGCGCAGCGAGCTGCCTCGCCAATCTGCTCGGCGAGACTCGCATCTCCGACGAGCCTGCGTCCGACGCAGGCACCGACTACCCCGAGAACCGCCTCGTCAGCCTCCTCGACCAGCTTCACGTCTCCAGCGAGCCTGCTGCAGACATGGAGTCGGTCGGCTCCACCGACCCGATGCTCATCGACTCCGACATAGCATCGCTTGACGCCTACCCCTCCGACGTGGTGGTCTTCGACGACCCCCTCCCTCGAGCTGGCAGCGGCAGCAGCGCTGTCACCGAAGTGCTGGTCATCAGCCACGTTGCCAACTCGGGCGAGAATGCCCACGACGCCCTGCAAGCGGCAATGCACGACCTCTCCGTCCCCATTCCGGCCGACGCCGACGCCGACGCCGAGACCCTGGAGGCACGCCGCCTTGCCCTCATCGTGGAGGGCCAGAAGATAGCCTCCATGAGACGCCTCATCGAGGCCCACCAGCGCGAAGTCGACCGCGCCGCCTTCGGTACGCCGATGCCTAGCGGCCTGAGCCGAGCCGGCTTCGTCCAGAAGCGCGGCGCGGCCGTCGCCAGCATGCTGGGGGAAGATCGCCCCGTCTACGCCACCTCGCTCGAGAATCTGCGAGCCGCTCAGGCGGCCGCAGAAGAGCTCAATGGGCTGGGAGCCGATGAGCTCCCCTACATGGCAAGACGGATCCAGCAGCTGATCGACGCGGCTGCAGAACGGCACGAAGCCGGCGCCCGTGCTGATAGTCATCCCCCGCGCCGGGAGCACGCCGCGACGTCCCGCTCGCCGACTGCGAGTGGCGCACGCCAGAAGAAAGACAAGGAGCTGGCTGCCAGCCGCAGCCGGACTCGCATTACCATCGAGCGCGAGCGAAAGGCCGCCCTCGAGCGGTTGAACACCAAGGAAATCTGCCTTCTCCCCCGCCTCGAAGAGAAAGACGCCTCACTCCGCCGCCTATCACACACCCGACTCTTGGCGACCGACTCGGCCGCCGAGAAGGAGTCGGCGAGAACGACGCCCGCCACAGGATCGACCGCCTTGCTCGATCCTTGGCGTTAGAAGAAGAAGACGATGTCGGCCCGCCATGCTTTGGCCCCCGCATCCGCGACGAGCCCTTCCCCAAAGGGTTCTCGCTCCCCAGAGACACGCCCAAGTACAACGGCTCGGTGAAGCCGGAAGATTGGCTCATCGACTACTCCACGGCCGTCAGCATAGCCAACGGCAATCGGCGCGTCGCCGTGAAGTACGTCCCCCTCATGCTGCAAGGCACGGCGCGCACATGGCTCAACAGCCTCAAGCCCTACAGCATCAACAGTTGGTTGGACTTCACCGAAGTCTTCGTTCGCAACTTCACCAGCACCTACAAGCGGCCTCCCAAGCCTCGCCAGCTCTCCCTCTGCGTCCAAGGGCCCAACGAGTCGACCCGCGACTACCTCACGCGATGGGCCGAGCTCCGCAACTCCTGCGAGGGGGTGCACGAGGTCCAGGCCATCGAGTACTTCACCGCCGGGTGCCGAGAGGGCACCCTCCTCAAGCACCGACTCCTCTGCGACGAGCCGGCTACCCTCGATGAGTTGCTCGTCATCGCGGACAAGTACGCCACAGCTGATTCCTCAATGAAGACGGAGCTCCGAGTGGACGCCTCGGGGAAAGTGATTGCTCCGGCTCCTAGGACGCCGGCTGGCGACCCTAATCGGCGCCCCTACCAGAACGACCACAAGCGCAAGGCCCCCATGCTGACTTCCTCCAGTCGGCAGGTGGCCACAGTTGAAGACGAGCAGCCCGAAGAACGGCCCGCTCCCAAGAAGAAGGGTGGAAGGCCGGCTTGGCAGCCGTCTTTCTACTACGAACAAGCTCTCGACGCCCCCTGCAAGTTCCACAGCGGCGCGAAGCCGTCCAACCACACAACCCGGAAATGCCACTGGCTCACCCGCATCACCAAGGGCGAGGGGATGTTGCCGCCTCCGCCTCCCGGCCTGCCGCCTCCAGCCCCCCAGCAGCCGGCGGCTCGGCCGGCAGTCGGCGCCATCCAAGATGAATTTCCTGAAGAGCACGCCGCCTACGTCGTCTTCACCAGTCAAGCCGACGCCGACAGCATCAAGAAGTGAATGCGGTCGCCACTAGCACTCCCGAGTTCATACACTGGTCAGAAAAACCAATCAGCTGGAGCCAGGCCGACCACCCAGAGGTAATGCCTTCGCCTGGCTCCTATGCAATGGTCTTGGATGTCACCCTCGTGACGGAGAGGCGAGCTGCCAGATTTTCCCGTGTCTTGATAGATGGCGGAAGCAGTATCAACATACTGTACTGCGATACCATGGAGAAGCTGAACGTCAAAGCGAAGCAGCTCATACCGAGCCGCACCGTCTTCCATGGTATCGTCCCTGGCCTGTCTTGCTCCCCAATCGGCAAGATCAAAATGGATGTTCTCTTCGGAGACAAAGATCATTTTCGTCGAGAAGCAATATGGTTCGAGGTAGTGGATTTGGAGAGCCCCTATCATGCACTGCTCGGCCGACCTGCCCTGGCCAAGTTCATGGCTGTGCCCCACTATGCCTACCTGAAGATGAAGATGCCGAGCTCGAAGGGGATCATCACGGTAGCCGGCGACTACAAGAAGTCCATCGAGTGCGCCATGGCCAGTAGCCGGCTGGCCGAGTCCCTCGTGGTGGCAGAGGAGAAGAAGATGTTGGAACGGGTTGTGGCCATGGCCGGCAAGCAGCCGGCCTTGTCCCCCAACCCCAAGGATTGTGATGCGCAGGGCTCCTTCCAGCCTGCCAAAGAGACGAAGAAGATACCTCTGGACCCGGAGAACCCGGAGAGGTTCGCTGTCATTGGGGCGAACTTGGATAGTAAATAGGAAGGCGAGCTCGTCGACTTCCTCCGTGAGAATCGAGACATCTTTGCATGGTCCCCAAAGGACATGCCGGGTGTCCCGAAGGATTTCGCCGAGCACAAATTACATGTCCGAGCTGATGCGAAGCCTGTCAAGCAGCCCCTCCGCTGACTGTCAGAAGAGAAGCGAAGAATTGTGGGAGAAGAGATAGCCCGGCTCCTTGCCGCTGGCTTTATCATGGAAGTGTTCTTTCCAGAGTGGCTTGCCAACCCAGTTCTGGTTCTGAGGAAGAATAACAAGTGGCGTATGTGCATAGACTACACCAGTCTGAACAAGGCCTGCCCAAAGGATCCGTTTGCTCTGCCACGGATTGACCAAGTGATAGACTCCACAGCCGGATGCGAGCTGTTATGTTTTTTGGATGCATACTCAGGGTACCACCAGATCAAGTTAGACCCAGCTGACCGCCTGAAGACTGCCTTCATCACACCCTTTGGAGCTTTCTGCTACCTGACTATGACATTCGGCTTGAGGAATGCCGGTGCCACTTTTCAGCGTTGCATGCAGAAATGCCTCTTGAAACAACTCGGCAGAAATGCCCACGTCTATGTAGACGACATTGTGGTGAAGACAGAGAAGCGCGGTACCTTGCTGGAAGACCTGAGAGAAACATTCGCCAACTTGCGCCGATTCCAAATCAAGCTCAACCCCGAGAAGTGCGTGTTCGGAGTGCCAGCCGGCCAGCTGCTGGGCTTCCTGGTCTCCGAACGCGGCATCGAATGCAACCCTGTCAAGATCAAGGCCATCGAGAGGATGGAGATTCCCACCAAACTGCGAGATGTGCAGAAATTCACTGGCTGCTTAGCCTCCCTGAATCGTTTTATCAGCCGACTAGGAGAGAAGGCTCTCCCCCTGTACCGACTCATGAAGAAGTCCACTCACTTCGAGTGGAACGACCAAGCCGACCAAGCCTTCCATGAGTTGAAGAAAATGCTGACCACTCCGCCTGTCCTGGCGGCGCCGACTGAGAACGAGCCCATGCTCCTCTACATCGCCGCGACTAGCCGAGTCGTCAGCACTGTTGTTGTGGTCCAGCGCCCGGAGGAAGGCCGAGCCCAGCTAGTCCAGAGGCCGGTGTACTATCTCAGCGAAGTGCTATCCAGCTCAAAGCAAAACTACCCGCACTACCAGAAGATGTACTATGGGGTGTGCTTCGCTGCTAAGAAACTGAAGCCCTACTTCCAAGAGCACCCCATCACGGTCGTATGCACTGCCCCGCTCGCCGAGATCATAGGCAGCCGGGATGCATCCAGCCGGGTGGCAAAATGGGCCATTGCATTGGCGCCCTACACAATCTTCTACCAACCCCCGCACCGCCATCAAGTCGCAAGCATTGGCCGACTTCCTCGTCGACTGGGCCGAGACCCAGTACCTACCGCCGGCGCCCGACTCTACCCATTGGCGGATGCACTTTGACGGGTCCAAGATGCGCACCGGCTTGGGAGCCGGCACCGTCCTCACCTCTCCCAAAGGCCACAAGCTCAAGTACACGCTGCAGATCCACTTCGCCGCCTCCAACAACGTGGCCGAGTACGAGGCGCTCGTACACGGGCTCCGGCTAGCCAAAGAGCTTGGCATACGCCGGATCCTGTGCTACGGCGACTCAGACTTGGTGGTCCAGCAATCGTCTGGCGACTGGGACGCCAAGGACGCGAACATGGCGAGTTATCGATTCCTCGTCCAGCAGATCAGCGGATACTTCGAGGGGTGCGAGTTCCTCCACGTGCCAAGGGCCGACAACGACCAAGCAGATGCCCTAGCACGGATCGGCTCCACCCGACAAGCCATACCGACTGGCGTCTCCCTCCAGCGCCTCCTCAAGCCATCCATCAAGCCGTCTCCAGAGTCGGATTCCATCTTCGTACCACCTGCGCCAGATACAGCCGGATCCGACTGGAGAAACCCCGCAGGAGGCACGGGGACTTCGACAACTGGCCCGGGGACTGCCATAGTCGCACCCGGCCCGGGGATTTCAGAACCCGGCCCGGGGACTGCAGCAGTCAGCCCGGGGACTACAACGACACAAGAAGCAGTGGCCGACTCACCCAACCCACCCACCCGAGTCATGGTGGCTACATTAACAGAAGAAGAAGTCACAGCTCCCTCATGGGCCCAGCCCATCCTCAAGTTTCTAGTCAGCAGAGAGCTGCCGGCCGATGAGATCTCAGCAAGACTAGTGCAACGACGAGCCGCAGCATATACAATAATCAACAGAGAGCTTGTGAAGCGCAGCGTCACTGGAGTCTTCCAGCGTTGTGTCGAGCCAGAAAAAGGAGTGGCAATCCTCAAAGACATCCACCAAGGCGAATGCGGCCACCACACAGCCTCAAGATCACTTGTGGCCAAGGCTTTCCGCCATGGTTTCTTCTGGCCGACTGCCTTGGAGAATGCTAAAGAAATAGTCAAGAGCTGCAGAGGATGCCAAGTTTTTAGTTCCAAGCAACACCTGCCGGCTTCTGCACTCAAGACCATTCCCCTCACCTGGCCTTTTGCCGTCTGGGGACTGGACATGGTGGGCCCTTTCAAGACAGCCCGCGGCGGCTTGACGCATCTACTTGTCGCTGTGGACAAGTTCACAAAGTGGATCGAAGCAAAGCCGATCAAAAAGCTGAACGGGCCGACTGCCGTGACATTCATCACCGACATCACTACTCGGTACGGCGTGCCGCACAGCATCATCACCGACAACGGCACGAACTTCGCCAAAGGAGCACTGGCACGTTTCTGCGCGACGCAGGGCATCCGACTGGACTTAGCGTCCGTTGCCCACCCGCAGTCAAACGGCCAGGTCGAGCGAACAAATGGACTCATCCTCTCCGGCATCAAGCCCCGACTGGTTGTACCACTGGAGCGATCGGCCGGCTGTTGGCTCGAAGAGCTGCCGGCTGTCCTCTGGAGCTTGCGCACTCCACCCAACAAGTCAACCGGCTTCACTCCATTTTTCCTCGTGTACGGTGCCGAGGTTGTCATCCCAACAGACATCGAGTTCGACTCGCCTTGGATCACCATGTACACGGAGGAGGAGGCCAAAGAAGCAAGAGAAGACGGCGTGGACCTACTGGAAGAAGGCCGGCTGCTAGCACTCAGCCGGTCCGCCATCTACCAGCAAGGGCTGCGCCGCTACTACAACCGCAAGGTCAAGCCAAGATCCTTCCAAGAGGGCGACCTTGTGCTCCGGCTGATCCAGCGAACAGCCGGCCAGCGCAAGCTCTCGGCCCCTTGGGAAGGTCCCTTCGTCGTCAGCAAGGCACTCGGCAACGACTCCTACTACTTGATCGACGCGCAAAAACCAAGAGCACGCAAGAGAGACGACTCCGGCAAGGAGTCGGAGCGACCATGGAACGCAAACCTCCTGAGACGATTTTACAGTTGAAAGCAGTATGTATCATGCTACCCTTTTTTGTGTCAAGTACAAACCAACAGGCCCCCCGAGCAGTACTCGGGGACTGCCCTTGTTTATCTATGAATGACAAGTGTCATATCCATGAATGTATTATTACATTTTGAATTCTTGTCTGGCACCGGGTTCGACTAGTCGGCCCGGGGACTGGCCGCCTTGAGCTATATTGAAAGTTCTACCTGAAGTCAGAAAAGTAGTGTGCCAGCTCCCGAGTCCCCTCTTGTTGAAAGTCGCAGCTCGAAGAACCGACTGTCCGACTAGCAAGAGGCAAGACAGAAAGGACGCCCACATGAAAAATGGCTAAGGAACAACGAACCTATATAGCAAAGAGACGGCCTCCAAACATGCCTGCCGGCTGCTAGAACAGCCGGCTGGCCGGCTTCCTAAACACTTAGCTTTAGTCCAGCAAAGCTAAAGTACTCCTCCCCCCCAATTGGCCAAGCACTCCTCCAGCTACAGATTGCAGAGCAACTGTTGGACTGGGGAGGCGGCAACCAAGGGAGGGCGGCAAAGGAAACAGCAGAAGGACAAAAAGCAAAAGTACAAGGAAAGGCCAAATGCATAAGTTATATATACACATAAAGCCCCCAACAGGCTGGCAACAGACATAAGTTCGAATACACCCAGTGGGTGGAATTGTGCAGACTTAACCAAACATTGTTCCTAAAGTAACAAGACAGGAAAACAAAAGATGGCAGACTAGGGCGCGGCACGGAGGCCGAGCTGGTCGGTGGAGACGGCCCCGCCGGCTGAAGGAGTGGCCGCCTAGCGGGTCTCGGCTTGACCACTACCAGCGGCAGGCGACGCACTCGCTCACGACGTAGTGCTGGAGGTACGGTCAGGCTGAGGCTGGCCGGCTACCCCACCAGCCGGCTCGGCGTCTTCACCCTCCTCCTCCTCCTCCTCTTCGCCCTCGTCGCTGGAGTCGATCTCCTCCGCCGAGTCCTCACCGTCCGCCGGGTTCAGCCCGAACCACTCCTCCGGCTGGGCGACACCGTTGTCATCTACCTCGGCGGCGAAGACGCTGGTGTCGGTGTAATCGGCGATCGCCGAAGCCCGCCGGATCATAGCCGGCCGCGCCGGCTCCAGCTCTGTGTCGGCTTGCCCGCGGGGGCCGGCCCCGGGCCTTGGCGGGCCGCGGCAGCGCGGGGTACGGGCGGCGGCGCGGCTGCCACGTGGCGGGCGCTGGTTCGCTGCCGCTTCGTCCGGTGGCGGCTGGACGCGTCCGCCCGCGGAGAGGAGATTTTTAGGGTTTCGGGGACTGCGAATGTTTTCGGAGGGGAGCACCTATTTATAGGTAGAGGGAGCTAGGAGAGTCCAAATGAGGTGCGGTTTTCGCCCACACGATCGTGATCGAACGACCTAGAGCATGAAAGAGAGTTTGGTGGGTTTTGGGCTGGTTTTTTAGGGGGTTTTGCTGCAACACACAAATGGACTTTGCGGATGCCCGGTTAACCGTTGGAGTACCAAACGACCTCCAAATGGAACGAAACTTGACCGGTGGTCTCCGGGTGGTATACTAAGGCCACTTGACAAGCCTCGGTCCATTCCGAGAATGTTTGACACCCGCACACGAAAGAAAACTAGAGGGGTGCACCGGAGGAGATAGGAGCGCCGGATTGCAAAACGGACAACGGGGAAAATGTTCGGATGCAAGAGACGAACACGTATGCAAATGCAATGCACATGATGACATGATATGAAAAAGCATCACATGACAAAATGCAAAACGAAAGACAAAACCGGACCACGGAGGGAATATCATAACATATAGCCGAAAATGGCAAGAGTCGGAGTTACGAATATGGCAAGTTACATGCGGGGTGTTACAACACTCCACCACTACGAGAGGATCTCGTCCCGAGATCTAGGACTGAAAGAACTCCGGATATTCGGAGCGGAGATGGTCCTCGCGTTCCCAGGTGGCTTCCCGGTCGGAATGGTGCGACCACTTCACTTTCAGGAATTTGATTGACTTGTTGCAAGTCTTGCGCTCAGTTTCTTCAAGAATAGCAACGGGGTGCTCATGATAAGACAAATCTTCTTGGAGGTCAATCTCTTCGAAGTTGATAGTGCGCTCAGGCGTCTTGAAGCACTTGCGGAGCTGTGACACGTGGAACACATCGTGCACGTTCGCGAAGTTGGAAGGAAGTTCAAGTTGATAGGCGAGGTCACCTCTTTTGCCAATGATCTTGAAAGGACCCACGTATCTAGGGGCAAGCTTCCCTTTGATACCGAAGCGACGAGTGCCTTTCATTGGAGAGACGCGGAGGTAGACATGGCCTCCGATCTCGAAAGCCACATCACGGTGCTTACTATCATAGTAACTCTTCTGGCGCGATTGCGCGGCTTTGAGATTATCACGGATGACTTTACACATTTCTTCAGCTTCAGTGATTAAGTCATTGCCAAGAAGTTGGCGTTCACCAGTCTCTGACCAATTGAGAGGAGTACGGCACTTTCTGCCATAGAGAATCTCGAATGGGGCCTTGCCCGAACTTGCTTGAAAGCTGTTGCTGTAGGAGAATTCAGCATATGGAAGGCAATCTTCCCATTTCATGCCAAAGGAAATGACACAAGCCCTGAGCATATCTTCAAGAATTTGATTGACTCGCTCGACTTGGCCACTAGTTTGAGGATGGAAAGCTGTGCTAAAGCGAATGTTTGTGCCCATGGCCTTCTGGAAGGAGTCCCAGAACTTAGAGGTGAAGATGCTTCCACGATCTGAAGAAATCAATTGTGGAATGCCGTGCAAGGAGACAATTCTGGAGGTGTATAGCTCTGCCAGCTGAGCTGCTGTGATGGATTCTTTGATTGGAAGGAAATGAGCCACTTTAGAAAGCTTGTCAATGACAACGAAGATAGCATCATTTCCACGCTTGGACTTGGGAAAACCAGTCACGAAGTCCATTTCGATATGATCAAACTTCCATTATGGGATAGCAAGAGGTTGAAGGAGACCAGCTGGTCGTTGGTGTTCTGCTTTCACTCTTCGACAGACATCACATTCATTCATGAATTGAGCAATTTCTCGCTTCATTCGAGTCCACCAATACGACTGCTTGAGGTCATGATACATCTTCATACTTCCAGGATGAATGGATAGGAGAGAATTGTGCGCCTCGTTCATAATGACTTTCCTTAGATCACCTTTATGAACCACAATCCGGTCCTCGAAGAACAAGGTGTCTCTGTCATCAATGCGATAGCACTTGTATTTGGAAAGACCCTTGTCGATACCACGTTTCACCTTCTTCACCATGGCATCAAGGAGTTGTGCCTCACGAATTTGATCTTCCAAAGTAGGAGATACTATGAGGTTGGCAAGAAAGCCTTGAGGAACAACTTGGAGATTCAGCTTGCGGAAAGCTTCACAAAGATCCGGTTGGAATGGCTTGAGAATTAAACTGTTGCAATAAGCCTTCCTGCTTAAAGCATC
Source organism: Triticum aestivum (assembly GCF_018294505.1). NCBI lineage: Eukaryota > Viridiplantae > Streptophyta > Magnoliopsida > Poales > Poaceae > Triticum > Triticum aestivum. The sequence continues at coordinate 276,817,028 of NC_057808.1, forward strand.
TGCAATGAAATTTGCTTTGCCTGGAGTATATTCAATACTCGGATTGTACTCTTGAATCATTTTGACCCATCGAGTCTGCCTGAGGTTGAGGTTAGGCTGAGTGAAGATATACTTGAGACTCTTGTGATCGGTGAAAATGTCCACTTGTCTTCCCAACAAGAGATGTCTCCACGTTATCAATGCATGGACAACTGCCGCCAACTCAAGATCGTGAGTGGGGTAGTTCTTCTCGTTGGGATTTAACTGACGAGAGGTATAGGCCACAACCTTCTTCTCTTGCATTAACACAACACCGAGACCTTGGAGAGAAGCATCACAGAAAACTTCAAACGGCTTGGATTCATCAGGAGGAGTCAAGACAGGAGCTGTGACAAGTTTCTCTTTGAGAGTGTTGAAAGCAACGTCACACTCAGGAGACTAGACATACTTCACATGCTTCTGGAGGAGGTTGGAAAGAGGCTTTGCAATCTTGGAGAAATTCTCAACGAATCTTCGGCAATAGCTTGCAAGACCAAGAAAACTGCGGAGCTGCTTGACATTCTGAGGGGGTTCCCAATTCACAATTGCGGACACCTTCTCGGGGTTAACAGCGATGCCCTTGGCAGAGATGATGTGACCAAGGAAAAGAACTTCATCGTGTCAAAACTCACATTTTGAGAACTTCGCATAGAATTGATACTCTCTGAGCTTGTCGAGCACCAATCGCAAATGTTTGGCATGATCCTGCTTATTCTTGGAGAAGACCAAGATATCATCGAGATACACCAGAACGAATTCATTGGTATAGGGGTTGAAGATGTAATTCATCATCCGAGAGAACACTGGAGGAGCATTGACGAGGCCGAAAGACACGACAGTATATTGATAAGAACCAAAGCTTGTTCTGAATGCTGTCTTGGGAATATCTTCTTCACGAATGCGAATCTGATGATAACCCATACGAAGGTCAAGCTTCGAGAATACTTTAGCACCTTTGAGTTGCTCAAATAGCTCATTGATGTTGGGAAGTGGATACTTGTTCTTGATTGTCTTCTTGTTCAATGGGCGGTAGTCGACACAAAGTCGGTCCGTGCCATCCTTCTTCTTGACAAAAAGAACACCACAACCCCATGGAGAAGAACTCGGTCTGATCAAACCCAGACGCTCTTGTTCATTGAGCTGTTTCTTCAATTCCTTCAGCTCGTTGGGTCCAAGCTTGTATGGACGCTTGCAAACGGGTTCAGTGCCAGGCTCTAGTTCGATAACGAACTCAACTGGCCGATGAGGAGGCATATCCGGAAGCTCTTCTGGAAAGACATCTTGATACTCACAAACGACTGAAATTTGAGAGATGGCATTCATCGCCCTTCTCATTGAGAGAGAAAAACCGAATGGTTTCATCACGAGCGGCAAAAATAATAACATCCTCAGAAGAGTGTGTCAATTGAATTTCCCTGGCAGCATAATCAAGTTGAGCTTTGTGCTTAGAAAGCAAGTCCATCCCGAGAATTAGATCAATATCCGAGTCACCAAGAACAATTGGAGAAGACAGAAATTTATAGTCCCCCATCTTGATGGAAACATCCGGAACCATGGAACTTGCATTCATGCATTTGCCCGGAGAGACAACTGCTAACGGTCTAGGCAATCCTTGGAAATGCAATTCATGCTTAGATGCAAATGGTCTTGATATGAAAGAAAGCGATGCACCAGTATCAAAAAGAACTTTTGCAGGAATATCATTAACAGGAAGATTACCCATTATCACATCAGTAGGTTCCTCCGCTTGAGCTGCATTCATCATGTTCACCTTTGCAAACTTTGGATTATGCTTGACCACTGCATTGCTGGAAGATCTGACAGGAGGAGGAGGAGGCAGACGCCTTTGGTTGAAGCATTTGTTAGCATAGTGACCTTTCTGCTGACATTTGTTGCAAGTGACCTCTGAGAGTGGACGGTGATAAGGAGCATTGGACTTTGGAGCTTGATTCTGAGACTTGTTCTGATAGCCAGAGTTGGAAGAGTTGGAAGAACCATGGCCACCTTTGTTCTTCTGCTGGTAAGGCTGACGAAACGGAGGAGGAGGAGGCAACCAGAACTTCTGTTGCTTAGCTGCCACAAGTGAGGAAGAGGAAGACTGAACTGCATCTCTGACTCTCTTCTTAGAAGCCTCACACTTGAGCTGAGCAGCCTCTTGCTTCAGTGCCATATTGTAGAATTGATCAAACTGAGTAGGCTCAACAAGAACGAGAGCTAACTATAGATCCTCTTTAAGGCCACCTCTGAAGTGATAGATCATGCTTCTCTCATCAGGAACGTCTTGTTTAGCAAAGCGAGCAAGTTTCTGAAACTGGATGTTGTATTGATACACAGACATGTTGCCTTGCTTGAGATTGCGGAACTCCTCACGCTTGCTCTCAACAACACTTTGTGGAATGTGGTGCGCTTTGAAGTCCCGACAGAAGTCAGTCCAAGTGATCACACGACCTCCTCTGGAATCTTTGTATTGTTGATACCAATCAGCAGCTTGGTCCTTGAGCTGGAAAGAAGCGAACTTGACATAGTCCTCAGGCCTGACATTGCTACATTCAAAATGCTTGTTGATGTCCACGAGCCAATCATCGGCATCCGTGGCCTCGGCACAGTAGCTGAAAGACTTGGGCTGATTTGCGAGAAACTGGTTGAGAGTGGCAAGGTGAAGCTGATTGTTGCCTTGACCTTGATTGCCTTGATTGCCTTGCCCTTGAGTACGTTCTTGCAAGAGTTGCAGAATCATCTGAGCATTGGCGTTGGTGGCTGCCATGATAGCTTGCCAAGCCTCCGGAGGTGGAGGTGGTGGCGGAGGGTTCGCTTGACTCCCTTCATTGCGATCCGGATTCTGACGCGTTGGCGGAGCCATCCTGAAGAGGGTGACATCCGTTAGCATCTTGATAGACAAATAGATAAGTAGAATCAACGGATAGAAATTGCAACATATATTCTTCACAATAAACATTCGAACGAAGATGAACGACTGAATTCCGTAGTAAATCATCACACTTCCATAAGTTGAGAAGCCACTTAGAAAAGATATGGAATCAACATATGACTTCGAAGTAACTCGAATACCACAAATGAAAACAAAACAAAGTATTGGCTTGCAGAATAAGCCGAAACAAACATATGATAGAGATTTCGTCCGAAGTTTTCGTGGTGGGGCCCACACGGGCTCAATCGTACAGCACCATCATGTACAAGGCTGTGCACATGACATACGAAGCGTCCCCGAGTCGGCATAGCCATGGACTCTTTAAGACACTACGAGACCACTGTAAAACCAACCGTGTACAGGCGGACCACTAGACGTCGAACCCCAATCTCATATCATGCGTCTGTCGGAAAGATATCCTAAGGCTACTTGAATTCCCACTTATAAACTCCCAAAACTTTCTGGTTATGCAATCTGGTGTAGGGGATACAGGGGACACAAAATATATCACCCAAACTAGCAATCCCTAGATCCAGCTGTATCCATCCGTCAACACATAACCAAGAAACCTTCGGAAATCGTTTACCTGAACCTTCGAAAAGCATCCGTTATACAAGTTATGGCAATACTCCCGAACTCCCTAACCAGTACTGGGTGGCGTCGAGGTGATCTCACCAACAACTGCATAAAAGAGATTTCGATGTCGGCGAAACTCAGGTATTCCAGAACTGCAACGATAAAATTGTGACGACAACACCTCAGAGCTCAACTCCCCGGGACACTGCCACAACCCCTAAATGTCAGGAGGCACCAAGAACAATGTTCTCGTCACAAAACCATCGGAACGATTCCAAGATACCCGCGTGATCCTAAAAAAAATTTAGTGAAATTCGAGGAGAGAATAGTCAAAACTTCTACGTCAGGAGACCTCACCAGAGCGACGAAGGGACTGAGGAGTAAAAAGAATCCTACTCTCCGATATATATAATCCTAAGACTCAAAACATTTTTGTTCTAGACTCAACAACGCCAGCGATTCGATCAAGCAGGGGGCTCCTAAGTCGGGGATGGCTCTAATTACCAACTTGTAACGCCCACGATGCGGCTATATCTCCCACGTGTCGAGGCACGACTTAGAGGCATAACCGCATAGTGGTTTTGTCGAAGAAGGGTCATCTTCACACAATCCCATGTAATGAACAAGAATGGGATAAAGAGTTGGCTTACAATCGCCACTTCACACAATACATAAATATATCTCATACATCATCCAAAATACAAACATATAGACCGGCTACGGTCAAGATCCAGATGAAAATAAGACAACCCCAAATGCTAGATCCCCGATCGTCCCAACTGGGCTCCACTACTGATCATCAGGAAAAGACACATAGTAACGACCACGTTCCTCGTCGAACTCCCACTTGAGATCGACCCCATCATCTGCACTGGCATCGTCGGCACCTGCAACTGTTTCGGTAGAATCTATGAGTCACAGGGACTCAGCAATCTCACACCCGCGAGATCAAACCTATTTAAGCTTATAGGGAAGGATAGTGTAATGAGGTGGAGCTGGAGCGGCAATAAGCATATATGGTGGCTAGCATACGCAAGAGAGAGCGAGAAGAGAAGCAACGGAACGGTCGTCATCTAGCAATGACCAAGAAGTGATCCTGAACTCCTACTTACGTCATACATAACTCAGACCGTGTTCACTTCCCGGACTCCGCTGAGAAGAGACCATCACGGCTACACACGCGGTTGATACATTTTGAATGGGTCAAGTGACAAGTTCTCTACAACCGGACATTAACAAATTCCCATCTGCCTCATAACCGCGGGCACGGCTTTCGAAAGATAATACCCTGCAGGGGTGTCCCAACTTAGCCCATCATAAGCTCTCACGGTCAACGAAGGATAAACCTTCTCCCGAAAAAACCCGATCAGTCTCGGAATCCCGGTTTACAAGACATCTCGACAATGGTAAAACAAGACCAGCAAAGCCGCCCGAATGTGCCGACAAATCCCGATAGGAGCTGCACATATCTCGTTCTCAGGGCACACCGGATTGTCCAAGCTTCTGATAGGCCAGACCAGAGTTGCCCCTGGTGGCCACCGGCGACTGACAGTTTGGACCAATACTCAGAGGAGCACTGGCCCGGGGGTTTAAAATAAAGATGACCCTCGGGCTCTAGAAAACCCGGGGGAAAAAGGCTTAGGTGGCAACTGGTAAAACCAAGGTTGGGCCTTGCTGGAGGAGTTTTATTCAAGGCGAACTGTCAAGGGGGTCCCATAAATCACCCGACCGCGTAAGGAACGCAAACTCAAGGAACATAATCCTGGTATATCAGTAACTAGGGCGGCAAGAGTGGAACAAAACACCAGGCATAAGGCCGAGCCTTCCACCCTTTACCAAATATATAGATGCATTAATTAAATAAGAGATATTGTGATATCCCAACATATCCATGTTCCGACATGGAACAAACTTCAACTTCACCTGCAACTAGCAACGCTATAAGAAGGGCTGAGCAAAAGCGGTAACTTAGCCAATCAACGGTTTGCTAGGAAAGGATGGTTAGAGGCTAACATGGCAATATGGGAGACATGATATAGCAAGTGATAGGTAGCGCAGCATGGCAATAGAGCGAACAACTAGCAAAGCAAAGATAGAAGTGATTTCGAGGGGTGGTCATCTTGCCTGCAAGGTTCTCAGAGTTGTCGAAAGCTTGATCCTCGTAAGCGTACTCAACAGGTTCCTCATTCACGAACTCGTCTCCCGGCTCTACCCAAGACAAGAACACAAGCAAACGGAACCACAATCAACCACGAGAAATGCACAAGCAACATGATGCAAAACATGTATGATATGCAAGATATGATATGCGATGCATATGCGTGCTCCGGAAGGAAAATGATGAACATGGCAGTAACTTGGCAAACCAAGCATGCCACTGGAAAGATGAGATGATTTCGGTCGAAATCGATATAAAGATCACCGGAAACGGATGCACGGTTTGCAAATGGCAAGCAAAACAAGAATGACACGAATCTGCGATTAACAGCATGATAGCACTTAAAATGCAACAAGCAGCAATGCTACAGCACTCCAACATAGCAACAAAGCATATGAAAGTAATCTACAGGAGATGCTTGACAAAAGATGAACACTGAGCTACGGCTAGATCACAACATAACAAGCTCAAACAAGCATGGCAAAAGAGCAAAAGATAACAGGATCAGACTTGGTGAAGAACTGGACATGGCAGAAAACATCATCAGGTAGCAATGTTCAGAGCACGAAATCAACATGCTACGGGAACTTAACATGGCAAAACAATGCATGGCAGTGTTCTACTAAATGCACATGACAAAAGTCCCTTACTGACCATAAGCCAAAAAGGAACATAAGATATGATGGCAAGCATGTGAACATAGCAAGTTTCGTTATCAGGTTTCAGACTTAGCAGAAAAACAGAGCATGGCAGAAATGATAATATGTAGGCATGTTGGTGAGCTTGACGCACTCACCACAAAACAATGCATGACAAAACAAGCATACCTACAGCAAGATGGCATGTTTATGAAGCTATCCATGGCAAGATCAAGAGCATAGCATGTATGGATCAACTACAATAAGCTTGGCAAAATTGCATATCATGTTGAGAATCTGCCAGAAATATTTTATAGCAAAAGTAGAGCAAGATTGAGTCATGCTATGGCACTACATAATTGCAAAAAAGGGCAGGACTGGATCAATTACAACTATAGATACAAAACATCCTTACTGAACATCTCCAAAATATGCATGGATCTCTCTGTAGCATCAAGTTTACATGGCAACAAAATAACAGCAGACAAAGACTTGGAGAATTCACTAAGTCCCTGAAATCAGAAACATTACGGAGCCTACTATGCATGCTTGTGCTAGTCACCACCGAGATCACAAAAATACATGGCATACACCCTTGGAAAGATGGCATGGCATACACCAAAACACATGTAGAGCTCATGCCCATAAGATGCACAGATTTAAAGATACAAAAATGACAAATCTCCAAGTTCTGATAAGAACCAGCAGATAACAGCAACTAGCCCTCTTCCAACAGAGATTTGGGCATCACGATGACCTCTAATGAACATGGTGCAATTTAACTAAATGTAGAGCATTACGAGGCGAACAATTTGACATATTACACGCGCGAATCGGAGCTACATGCGAGGAGTTATGCAAAGCGGAACAAGAGCATGTGCTGTAGGAATATCATGACTTAGAGAAAATTATGGGGGCGAGAAAGTCAACTGTACAGTAGCCCGATCGGATCTGGGTGGTTGCCGGAGCTGCTCCTCGAGCTCGCCGGAGCTCGAGCGAGGGAGGCGATGGAGGGCGGCCGGAGCGGGCACGCCGGCGCTGGGAAGGACGGCGGGGCGCGGCGGCACGGGCTGGCGGGAGGAGGCGACGCGGTGGCGGCGGGGAA